>NW_028236513.1:0-7500 GCF_977035675.1 Penaeus japonicus | reverse complement strand
AAAAAGGGTATGTTCCCGGACGGTTGAGTTGCCAGAGGAAATGGGAAAGCACAAAAAGGTCTTAGCTTTTAAAAATTTTTCCCTTTTTTTTCTCTTCCTTCACATTCGTTCTCTTATTTTCTTTTCCCCTCTTCTCTTTTTTCTTTTCCCCTCCAGTTCCCCCCCCTTTCCTTTCTTTATTTTCTTTAATAAAATTCAGACCCCTATTTATTGCTTGTGCGTGGGTTTTTGGTATGTTTGTTTTTTGTTAAATTTCTCGTGTATGAAAAGTGAGTGTGTTTTAAAGGGATTTCCCCAAGGGTTTTTTCGCGTGAATGTTTTGTGAAGGTGTCTTTTTAGTATGTACGTATGCGTGTGTTGTAAGGGTTTTCCTCTTTAATTTTCGTGTGGCACTTTTGGTGGGGTAAGGGTCTCCTAAAGTATTTTACGCGGAAATATGTTTTAAAGGTGTTTGCGTTTGTTCGTTTTGCGTGTGTGTAAGCGTTCTCAAAGATATTTCGTGTGCCGGGGTTTTGTGTGGTTATGGAGTCTTCCCCATGAAAAACGGGGTTTGCAAAGTTTGGGGTGGGGTAAGGTTTCCCTAAGAATACGTGTGCAAAATTTGTTTTGGGGTGTTGTAAAAATGTCCCCCCCCTTCCCCCCGCGTTTTGTAAAGGGCCCATGGCGTCTTTTTTTCTTTTTTTTTTCGGAGGGCGTTTTAAACCCGGCTGGAATTGAGTCCCTTTCCCGGATGAAGGGGTGGGAAAGGGGGGGGAGGAGGGGAAGGGGGAGGGGAAAGGAAGGAAAAAGGGGGGAGGAGGAGGGAGGAGGAGGAGGAAAGGAAAAAAAGCGGGAGGAGGGGGGGGGAAGGGGGAGGAAGGGGGAGGAAGGGGGGAGGAAAGGAAGAAGGAAAAAAGGGGGAGGAGGGGGAGGAGGGGGAGGGGGGAGGAAAGGAAGGGGGGGGAGGAAAGGGGGTAAGGGGGGAGAAAGGGGGGAGGGGGAGGAAAGGGGGAAGAGGGAGGAAAAAGGAGGAGGGGGAGGAGGGGGGGAAGAGGGGGGGAAAAGGGGGGAGGAAGAGGATGGAGAAGATGAGAGAGATGAGAAGGCGTGAGAGAGAAGAGGAGAGAGAGAGGAGACGAGATGGAGAGAGGATAGAGAGAACGTCAACGCAGAGATTACAGACAGGATAAGGGAGAGGAAATTAAAATATTAAAGTAGATATAACATAGCAAACGTACAAACTGATCACCGAATTTAAGTTCTTTTTACTCTTCTCCCGAATTACGAATTACTCAAAAAAGTAAATGCATGAGAACATGAAAGAAATAAAATGATATATAAGATTGAATAAGATAACTAAAATAAGAAAAGGAGACAGATATATAAAAAGAAATTCATATCTGTTCATCGAAGAGATCACGAACAGAAGACGAACCGTGATGCGTGACGAGACTTACTCGCGAAGATTATTATAATTGGGCGATTATTAAACCTATCTAGATCCATTTATCATGGACGTGTAAATCCACCATAGATTTAGTCTCATTCGAAAGGATAGATAAATCGGAGAAATAAATAAATATAATGATAAGTGTAGAGAAGAAAAAAACAAAACAAAGACGAGATGATGCTAAGGGGATAACGATACAAAATATATCAATCAACAAGAAAAAGAAGAAGAATGAAGAAAAAAAAAAAACTCTCTTTCCCCTTACTCCTCATGGTCTTCACTAGCTTGCTTTCCATACAATGGTGTCGTATGTGGGCGCGTTCAAGTGCAAGTTACTCTCACCGCCTCGAGAACGCTGTCTCTAGTGAACGCAACTGGGGGATTTACGAGACAAATTTTGTCACGAACTTTTTTTGTCTATTATGTTAGAGAGAGAGAGAGAGAGAGAGAGAGGAGAGAGAGAGAGAGAGAGAAATAGAGAGAGAGAGAGAGAGATGAGAGAGAGATGCGAGAGAGAGAGAGAGAGAGAGAAGGAGAGGATGAGAGAGAGGAGAGAACGAGGGAGATGAGAGAAAAGAGAGAAAAGAGAGAGAGAGTGGAGAGAGAGGAGAGAGAGTAAGAGAGAGTAATAGTGATGTGAAGGAGAGAGAGAGAGGGAGAGAGATAGTGAGATAGATTAATAGACAGATAGATAGATAGATAGATAGATAGATAGCGAGTGAGAGAGAGGAGGGAGAGACACACAGAGAGAGCGTTAGAGATATACTTATTTGTTGATGATAACCCTGCACTTTTTCCTCTGTTTTTATGGTGATATATTTTTTTACTCCACTTATTTTTCAAATATGATATACCTCCCCCCGACATATACAGTTTTTGCAATGGTATTTCATTCTTTGCTTACTATTACCGTCAAATATATAAAGTACTTCATTTTCGGTGTATTACTGAACACGAGTATTTCAAATCACTTTTATCAAAGATATCACATCTTTAGTACAGTGGCCATAATAACAAGGTCTCTCCCGATTTACAATACACGGAACACCAGTCAGTAATATCTATCCCGCTTACATGTCACACTCTTGTACACCCAATATGTACCAACGACATTGACGTAGATCGGGTAGGCCACTGAGTTGGTATAAGAAGGGCGTGTTTGCGTCTCATGGCCGTCAGTCGAACCTTGGAAGCGCAGCCTCAATAGCGGCAAGCAGGCAGGAATAAATGGTTGAACAGCGGGTTTGTGCTCTCTTCTCGGTGGTTATAAGTTTGCGTCATTGGCTAAGAGGATTATATATGAGAGAGAGAGTGAAGGTGTGAGAAAAGAGAGAGAGAGAGAGTGAGAGAGAAGAGAGAGAGTAAGAGAGTGAGAGAGGAAAGAGAGTGTGTGTGTGTGTTTGGGAGAGAGAGTGAGAGGGGAAAGAGAGAGGGAGAGGAGAGAGAGAGAGAGAGAAGAGAGAGTGTATAAGAGAGTGAGGAAGAGTAAGTGGAGAGAAAGGAGACAGAGAGAGATGAGAAAAGAGAGAGAGTATTAAGAGAGAGAGAGAGTGAGGAGAGAGAGAGAGAGAGAGAGGAGAGAGAGAAGAGGAGCAGAGAGAGGAAGAGAGAGAGAGAGATGAGAGAGAGAGAGTGAGAGTGAGAGCTGTGAGGAGTATGAGTAGGTTAGAGGTAGAGTAGAGTAATAGTGACAGTTGACAGTGTGCATGTGAAAGAAAGAAAGAGGCGAGAGAGATACAAAGATGGAGTGAATGATAATAAAGACCAAAGCGAGAAAGTGCGGACAGCGTGTAGAGTGAGAGAAAAGAGAAAGAAAAGTAGGATAGAAGTAGAGTAAGCAGAAGAACATGAATAACAATGACGATAAAACAAGAAAAAAAAAAAACACAAAAAAAACAGCACCAGACGCGAGACCGTTGAAATCAAACAAAGGGAAACGCTTGGTTCTAACAATCAACCAACAGAGTATAGAACCTGGGTGTTTGGAAAGAGCAATATCTCACACGCCACTTCATAGGACAGTTTCAAAATGATGAAATACAGAGGAGAGGTTTAATTCACGTTCCCCCCCCCCCTTCCCCTTCTTTTCCACCCCTCCTCCTAAAAAGTTGGAAAGAAATAGATAATAATCTGTTCGGATTAAAATTGTATAAACAGAAAGGCTTAAATGTAATATAAATATGTATAAAATGTATTTATAAATAAAGTATAAAATGTATTTATCAAAAAGTTATAAAATGTAATGATATAAATTATTATGTATGGTACACGCTACTTCATACCACCATATTGAATATGATTTAAATGAAATAAGAAAGTAAGAAATAAATAAAAACATAGGAAGCATTATCTATCATAATAGTATTTACGATATCGGTTATCTGCCGAGAGAGGAGTGCAATTTTCCTTTGCAGAATTAATATTGTCAACTGGAAATGGTCGTCCTTTGCTTTAAGAACTTGCCGTGTGGATAAAGCTCGTCCTAAAACGCTGTTAATTCCGTGCCTAGCGAGATCTCCCATTTTCTCATTTATTATTTTCTCATTATTACCCATTTTCGGTCTGGCCAACGAGATTTACTCAGACTTCTCTCTCTCTCTGTGTTTTTTTTCTTACTGTCTCCTTTATTCGTTCTTTTGGTTATTCTTAGCTTCGTTTCTTTTTGGGTTCTGTGTCTGCTTTCTCTCTTACTCTCTTTCTCTCTCTATCTCTCTTTCTCCCTTTCTCTCTCTCTCTCTCTCTCTCTCTCTCTCTCTCTCTCTCTCTCTCTCTCTCTCTTTCTCATCTCTCTTCTCTCTCCTCCTCTCTCTCTCTCTCTTCTCTCTCTTCCTCCCCACTTTCTACTCTCCCTGCTATGATACATCCCACCCCCTCCGGGGCACATCTCACCTCTACCCCCTAGCCCCCCCCCCTTGTCCCGTCTACTTTCCAACCCCCGCAAATCTACCTCTTACCCCCACCCCCTACTTCGTACCCCTATCCCCCTCTACCCCCCCCACGCACACCTGTTCCTCACCCCCTACACCCCTTACCCACACCTCGGGGGATAGAGGGAATAGAGAGGGAGAAAAGGAGGAAGAGGAAGGTGATAGGTGGGTAGGAGATGGAGGGAGAAGGGAACAGGGAGAGCGCTAGGAGGGAGAGGGACGTGGAGGGAGAAAGAGGGTGTAGAGAGGAAAAGAAAAAGGCGTGAGTAGATAGGAAGAGGGAGGTGGTGTTAGGTAGTAGGGGGTAAGGGAGAGAGATGAGGGTGGATGGGATTGAGGAGTATTAAAGTGGGGTGAATGAGGAAGGTGGTGAGCTTTGGATGGGAGAGGAGAGTAGGAGGCCACTGAGTGGAAAGGGATCCAAGTGAGACGGAGGTAGAGGGAAATTGGAGATGGGGGGGGTTTGAGGGTGTTTTTGATAGTGTGGTGTGGATGTGTGAGTGTGAGGTGTGTGAGTGTGTGAGTGTTTGAGTTATAGAGTGTTTGATCGTTAGATTATATAGATAGATAGAAAATAGAGAAAGGAAAGGAGAGAAACGCTGGAAATAAACACCACAAATGAAAACAACAACACAACTAAAAGGGAGGAAAACTTCCACAAGAATCCCCCCCCCCCCCCTGGAATTTGATGCCCTAGATTCATTTCTTTGATGCACGACAAACAAACTAACAAACAAAGGTCACGTGCCGGGACCCGCGAACAAAGACAGCAGTCATCTTTCCTCTTCTCCCGATATTGTGTCTGTGTGATTACAAAGGGCAATCTCTCATCTTACGGCGTTTGATTTGACGCCTCGACTGTGACATCCATTTTTCATGTCTATTATTCACCGCCTTGTCATGTCGATTTCGTTTTTTTTTTTTTTTTTTTTTTTTTTTTTTTTTTTTTTTTTTTTTTTTTTTTTTTTGGGGGGGGGGGAGTGTGGGGTGGGGGGGAGGGAGGGTGCTGAGGTAGGGGTGTTGGGGGAGGCTGTTTAATTTTTTTGTTTGTTTGTTTGTTTTCTTTGTCTCTTCTCGGTTTGGTCTATTTTTTTTCTGTCCATCTCTTTGATTTTTTTCCTTTTCTCTGTCTGTTGGTCTGTCTGGCTATCTGTATGTCTCTCTCTCTTACTCTCTCTCTCTCTCTTCCTCTCTCTCTCTCTCTTTCTTTCCCTTTATATCTCTCTCTTGCTATGTGTATGTGTGTCTCCCCAGGTTCCCTCTCTTTCTCCCTTTCTTTCTCTCTAATCTTTTACATTCATTACTCCCCTCCCTCCTCTCTCTCTCTCTCTCTCTCTCTCTCTCTCTCTCTCTCTCTATCTATCTATCCCTCACCCCCTTCCTCCTTTATTCAACCCACACCGATCTGAAGCCAACATTCTCAATTCTCACTAGAGTAAACCAAAACATCGCACATATTCCCAGAACATAATAAACACATAATGATTAGTTGATATACCACAGACGTTAATCCTCACTTGGTCTCCATAATTTTGCCCCCCCCCCGTTTTTTTTTTTTAAGGGGGGATGGTCTAGGTTTGTGGACCGGAATAATATTTTGTTAAATTTCTTGATTCTGTACCCGATATTTGTCTGGCAGAAATACATCGAGCAGGCCTAACATCTTACATGCATACGTTCCACTTGTGCTATGGTATTGAGCCCGTGTTATTGAAAGTACACTTTGTTCTCGTCCATATGTATGACAATATGGGCAACGTTAAAGAGGTAGAATCACGGGTGGCAATTTACATGGAAGAGATGTATATGGTGGTGAGTATTTGTGTCGTTTGAGTTGCGTGTGGTGTGTATTTATGTGGATTAGAGAGTGATGAGAGAGGAGGAGAGAGGAAGAGAGAGAGAGAGAGAGAGAGAGAGAGAGAGAGAGAGAGAGAGAGAGAGAGAGAGAGAGAAAGGGAGGGAGATAAAGAGAGAGAGAGACAGACAGACAGACAGAGAAAGCAAGAAAGAGAGAGAAACAGAGAGCGAAAGAAAGAGAGAGAAGGAGAGGGGGGGGGTGAAAGAAATAGAGGAAGGAAAGAGAGAATGTCGAGAGACAGGCACGGGCGGGCAGCGAGCGACCTGCCTCCAGCCTGCTTTGCGACGGCATACAACTCGCCTCAATGGTTAATTGTATTACGTACTCTCCACCCTCTTGTATATCTAGTGTCATAGTGTGTTCTCGTCAATTATCGTGTGAACCAAGCAAGCAAGCATGTAAGCAAGTAAGCAAGCAAGTAAGAAGCAAGAGGTTCATACTTTTTGTTAGAAAGGGTTAGAAGGAATATCAATACGTTTAGTGGGTTTTGTCATTCTGAGAGATGATGAATTAGGATAGATAGAGGGTGATTGTGTGTGTGTGTGTGTGGAGAGAGAAAGAGAGAGGTAGTGGAAAGAGTGAGGAGAGAGAGTGAGTAGAGGAGACGCGAGAGTGAGAGAGAGTAGAGAGAGATGAGAGGGAGAGAGATGAGATGGGAGAGATGGAGTGAGGAGAGAGAGATGGTGTGAAATGAGAGGGAGAGAGAGGAGAGAGTAGAGATAGAGAAGAGATAGAGGAGTGAGAGAGAAAAGGGGAGAGGAAGAGAGAGAGTGCTGGTGAGAGAGAGAGAGAGTGAGATGAGAGAGAGAGTGAGAGACTAAGTAGAAAAGAGAGAAGAGAGAGATGGAGGCGAAACGAAAAAAAAAAGAATAAAAAAAAGAAAATTTACTAAATAAGTAAGTTAAATAAAGACAGTTAGATAGATAGCTTGAGAGCGTGTAGGGGGGGGCGGGGGGGGGGTTGGGGTTGGGTTGGTATGGAAAAAAGTAAAAAGAAGAGAGCAAGGTAGCTGAAAGGAGGGGGAATAGGGGGAAGGGGACAGTTAAATGGGGGGTAAGAGAAGGGACAGGCTGAAGCGAAAAACAACGGCCTATAGGTTTCTTGGTAAATCTTGAACTTTCAGATTAATGTTTAAAAAAGGGAAGTCTGAAAATTTACAGGCCAAAATAGTGTGACCAAGGTGACATAAGTTGACATAATTTACCCTGCCCTTTAAAGTCACGTCTTAATCTAGCAACTATCTTATCTGTCAGAAATCTGTTGTAGGTAATTAGTTAGATATCTGT
>NW_028236512.1:0-9577 GCF_977035675.1 Penaeus japonicus | reverse complement strand
TCCGAACGGATTACAGTTCAATGTCACTGATTTTTGCTATATATAAAGGAAAAATCAATTGCGAGAGAAAAAAGGTGCAAGAAAAAAAAAATGACGATCCTGAAAAAACCTAAAAGGCTTAAAATACACGTAAGAACAAAGCCATTCTTGATAACGAAACGAGGATACAGTTCAATGCACTGATTTTTTTTATATTAAGGAAAAATCAATTGCGAGAAAAAAGGTATGGCAAGAAAAAAAAAAATGAACCGGAAAAAAAAAAATCCTGAAAAAAAATGCCAAAAATGCTTAAAATACACGTTAAAGTACCATTCTGATAACGAAACGGCTATTACAGTATCAATGCACTGATTTTTGCTATATATTAAGGAAAAATGCAATTGCGAGAAAAAAGTGCAAGAAAAAAAAAATGGATGATCCTGAAAAAAAGCCAAAAAATGCTTAAAATACACGTTAAGAATGCCATTCTGATAACGAAACGGATTACAGTTCAAATGCACGATTTTTGCTATATTAAAGGAAAAATCAATTGCGAGAAAAAAAGGTCAAGAAAAAAAAAGGACGAATCCTACAAAAAAAAAGGCGCCGCCAAAAAATATGCTTAAAATACACGTTAGAGCCATTCTGATCACGTGAACGGTATTAACAGTTCCAACTGCACGGATTTTCTGTTATATTAAATAGGAAAAATCAATTGCGAAGAAAAAATAGTGATCATAGAGACTAAAAAAAACAAACATGACGATCCTGAAAAACAAATTCCAAAAATGCTTAAAATACACGTTAGAGAGACATTCTGATAACGAAACGGATTACAGTTCAATGCACTGATTTTTGTTATATTAAAGGAAAAATCAATTGCGAGAAAAAAGGTGCAAGAAAAAAAAAATGAACCGATCTGAAAAAATGCTAACACTGCAAAAATGCTTAAAATACACGTTAGAGCCATTCTGATAACGAAACGGATTACAGTTCAATGCACTGATTTTTGCTATATTAAAGGAAAAAAAAATTGCGAGAAAAAAGGTGCAAGAAAAAAAAATACGATCCTGAAAAAACGCCAAAAATGCTTAAAATACACGTTAGAGCCATTCTGATAACGAAACGGATTACAGTTCAATGCACTGATTTTTGTTATATTAAAGGAAAAATCAATTGCGAGAAAAAAGGTGCAAGAAAAAAAAAATGACGATCCTGAAAAAATTCCAAAAATGCTTAAAATACACGTGAGAGCCATTCTGATAACGAAACGGATTACAGTTCAATGCACTGATTTTTGCTATATTAAATGAAAAATCAATTGCGAGAAAAAGAGTGCCAGGTAAACAAAATGACGATCCTGAAAAAACGCCAAAAATGCTTAAAATACTCGTTAGAGCCATTCTGATAACGAAACGGATTACAGTTCAATGCACTGATTTTTGCTATATTAAAGGAAAAATCAATTACGAGAAAAAAGGTGCAAAAAAAAAAAAATGACGATCCTTAAAAAATGCCAAAAATGCTTAAAATACACGTTACAGCCATTCTGATAACGAAACGGATTACAGTTCAATGCACTGATTTTTGCTATATTAAAGGAAAAATCAATTGCGAGAAAAAAGGTGCAACAAAAAAAAAATGACGATCCTGAAAAAACGCCAAAAATGCTTAAAATACACGTTAGAGCCATTCTGATAACGTAACGGATTACAGTTCAATGCACTGATTTTTGTTATATTAAAGGAAAAATCAATTGCGAGAAAAAAGGTGCAAGAAAAAAAAAATGACGATCCTGAAAAAATACCAAAAATGCTTAAAATACACGTTAAAGCCATTCTGATAACGAAACGGATTACAGTTCAATGCACTGATTTTTTTCTATATTAAAGGAAAAATCAATTCCGAGAAAAAAAGGAGCAAGAAAAAAAAATGACGATCCTGAAAAAAAGCCAAAAATGCTTATAATACACGTTAGAGCCATTCTGATAACGAATCGGTTTACAGTTCAATTCACTGATTTTTGTTATATTAAAGGAAAAATCAATTGCGGGGGGGGACAGAAAAAAGGTGCAAGAAAAAAAAAATTTTTTGACGATCCTGAAAAAAACCCAAAAATGCTTAAAATACACGTTAGAGCCCCACCCCATTCTGATAACGAAACGGATTACAGTTCAATGCACTGCATTTTTGTTATATTAAAGGAAAAATCAATTGCGAGAAAAAAGGTGCAAGAAAGCCGAAGAAAAAAATGACGACCTGAAAACAAGAAGAAAGAAAAGCCAAAAATGCTTAAACTACACGTTAGAGCCATTCTGATAACGAACGAATTACAGTCAATGCACTGATTTTTGCTATATTAAAGGAAAAATCAATTGCGAGAAAAAGGTGCACGAAAAAAAAATGACGATCCTGAAAAATGCAAAAAATGCTTAAAATACACGATAGAGCCATTCTGATAACGAACGGATTACAGTTCAATGCACTGATTTTTGTTATATTAAAGGAAAAATCAATTGCGAGAAAAAAGGTGAGAGAAAAAAAAATGACGATCCTGAAAAAATGCCAAAAATGCTTAAAATACACGTTTGAGCCATTCTGATAACGAAACGGATTACAGTTCAATGCACTGATTTTTGCTACATTAAAGGAAAAATCAATTGCGAGAAAAAAGATGCAAGAAAAAAAAAATAATGATCCTGAAAAAAAGCCAAGAATGCTTAAAATACACGTTAGAGCCATTCTGATAACGAAACGGATTACAGTTCAATGCACTGATTTTTGCTATATTAAAGGAAAAATCAATTGCGAGAAAAAAGGTGCAAGAAAAAAAAAAAATAACGATCCTAAAAAAAAACCAAAAAATGCTTAAAGGAAACACGTTAGAGGAGTGCAATTCTGATACACGAAACAGATTACAGTTTCAATGCAGCCAAGATTTTTGTTTATATTAGAAGGAAAAATCCAATTGCGAGAAAACAAAAGGTGCAGGAAAAAAAAATGACGATCGCTGAAAAAAATGGAGCCAAAAATGCTTAAAATACACGTTTATAGGCCATTCTGGATAACGAAACGGATTAAGTTCACAATCACTGGATTTTTGTTATATTATAAAGGAAAAAATTCAATTGCGAGAAAAAATTGGGGGTGCAAGAAAAAAAAAAATGAGAAAAAAAATGCCAAAAAGCTTAAAGTACACAATCGTTAGAGCCATTCTGATAACGAAACGGATTACAGTTCAGATTCACTGATTTTTGTTATATTAAGGAATATATCAATTGCGAGAAAAAAGGTGCAAGAAAAAAAATAATGACGATCCTGTAAAAAAAGCCAAAAAATGCCTTATAATTACACTTAGAGCCATGCTGATTTACGAAACGGATTACAAGTTCAATTCCTTTTTTTCTCACAATTGATTTTAAGGAAAAATCAATTGCAAGAAAAAAGTGCAACGAAAAAAAAAAATGACAATCCTTTAAAATAGCAAAAAGAAGCCAGCAGTGGCATTGAATACACGTGTAGATCCTTACGTATATCACGGAAATGGCTCTAACGTGTCAATTATAAGCTGATTTTTTGTTATTTTTTCAAGGAAAAAATCAATTCGAGAAAAAAGGTGCAAGAAAAAAAAAAAATGACGATCCTGTAAGAAACAGCCAAAAATGCTTAAAATACACGTTAGTCCATTTTTTAATTCTTGCAGGGACTTTTTTTCTCACCGATTGAATTTTTCCTTTAATATTAGCAAAAGATCAGTGCATTGAACTGTAATTTCCGTTTCGTTATCAGAATGGCTCTAACGTGCTATTTTTTAAAGCATTTTTCTGGCTTTTTTTTCAGGATCGTCAATTTTTTTTTTATTTCTTGCCACCTTTTTTTCTCGCAATTGATTTTTCCTTAATATAAGCAAAAATCAGTAAGCATTGAACTGTAATCCGTTTCGTTATCAGAATGGCTCTAAAACGTGTATTTTAAGCATTTTTGGCTTTTTTATTCAGGAATAGGGTCAATTTTTTTGTGTTTCTTGCACCTTTTTTCCGAAAAGCAAATTGATTTTCCCTTTAATATAACAAAAATCAGTTATTTTGGGTTCAATTTGTTGGAACTGTAAATCCGTTTCGTTATCAGAATGGCTCTAACGTGTATTTTAAGCATTTTTTTGTTCGGGATCATTTTTTTTTCTTGCACTTTTTTTCTCGCCATTGATTTTTCCTTTAATATAGCAAAAATCAGTGCATTGAACTGTTTTTTTAATCCGTTTTCGTTTATCAGAATGGCTCTAACGTGTATTCTTAAGCATTTTTTGGCGTTTTTTGTTCAGGATCGTCATTTTTTTTTTTCTTGCCCTTTTTTTCTCGCAATTGATTTTTCTTTAATATAGGAAAAAACAGTGCATTGAACTAGTAATCCGTTTCGTTATCTAGAATGGCTCTAACTACGGTGTAATTTTAAGCAATTTTTGGCTTTTTTTCAGGATCGTCCCCCCATTTTTTTTTTCTTGCACCTTTTTTTCTCGCAATTGATTTTTTCCTTTAATATAACAAAAAATACAGTGTCATTGAACTGATAATCCGTTTCGTTTATCAGAATGGCTCTAACGTGGTATTATTAACGCATTTTTTGCGCATTTTTTCAGGATCGTCATTTTTTTTTTTCTTGCACCTTTTTTCTCGCAATTGATTTTGTCCTTTAATATTAAAAGTAAAAAATCAGTGCATTGAACTGTAATCCGTTTCGTTATCAGAATGGCTCTAACGTGTATTTTAAGCATTTTTGCCTTTTTTTCAGGATCGTCTTTTTTTTTTCTTACACCTTTTTTCTCGCAATTGATTTTTTTTTTTAATATAACAAAAATCAGTGCATTGAACTGTAATCCGTTTCGTTATCAGAATTGCTCTAACGTGTATTTTAAGCAGCCTTTTTGGCGCATTTTTTCAGGATCGTAGCATTTTTTTTGTTCTCTTGCCAACCTGTTTTTTCTCGCAATCTGATTTTTCCTTTAATATAGCAAAAATCAGTGAGCATTGAACTGTAAATCGTTCGTTTATCAGAATGGCTCTAACAGTGTATTTTGAAGGCATTTTTGGCTTGTTTTATTTTTTCAGGATCGTCATTTTTTTTCCTCTGCACCTTTTTTTCTCGCAATTGATTTTCCTTTAATATAGCAAAAATCAGTGAGCATTGAACTGTAATTCCGTTTCGTTTAGTTGTTCAGAATGGCTCTAACGTGTATTTTAACGATTGTTGGCATTTTTTTCACGATCGTCATTTTTTTTTCTTGCACCTTTTTTCTCGCAATTGATTCTTCTTTTAAAATAGCAACATTCAGTGCATTGAACTGTAATCCGTTTCGTTATCAGAATGGCTCTAACGTGTATTTTAAGCATTTTTGGCCTTTTTTTTTCAGGGTCGTCATTTTTTTTTTCGCTTGCACCTTTTTTGCTCGCAATTAAATGATTTTTTCTTTTAATATAACAAAAAACAGTGCATTGAACTGTAATCCGTTTCGTTATCAGAATGGCTCTAACGTGTATTTTAAGCATTTTTGGCATTTTTTCAGGATCGTCATTTTTTTTCTTGCACCATTTTTCTCGCAATTGATTTTTCTTTTAATATATTAAAAATCAGTGCATTGAACTGTAATCCGTTTCGTTATCAGAAACGCTCTAACGTGTATTTTAAGCATTTTTGGCTTTTTTTCAGGATCGTCATTTTTTTTTCTTGCACCTAGTTTTCTTCGCAATTTGATTTTTCCTTTAATATAGCAAAAATCAGTGCATTGAACTGTAATCCGTTTCGTTATCAGAATGGCTCTAACGTGTATTTTAAGCATTTTTGTCTTTTTTTCAGGATTGTTTTTTTTTTTTTCTTGCACTTTTTTTTAGAAATTGATTTTTTCTTTAGAGGTCTCATATAGCAAAAATCAGTGCATTGAACTGTAATCGTTTCGTTATCAGAAATGGCTTGCTAACGTTGTATTTTAAGCATTTTTGCATTTTTTCAGGATCTCATTTTTTTTTTCTTGCACCTTTTTTCTCGCAATTGATTTTTCCTTTAATGATAGGGAAGGAGCAGAAAAATCAGTGTCATCTGAACTGTAATCCGTTTTTCGTTATCAGAATGGCCTCTAAAACGTGTATTTTAAGCATTTTTGGCTTCTTTTTTTCAGGATCGTCATTTTTTTTTCTTGCACCTTTTTTTCTCGCAATTGATTTTTCCTTTAATATAACACAAAAATCAAGATGTCATTGAACTGTAATCCGTTTCGTTATCAGAATGGCTCTAACGTTGTATTTTAAGCATTTTTGGCTTTTTTTCAAAATCCGTGATTTTTTTTTTTTTTGCACCTTTGTACTTCTCGCAATGATTTTTTGCCTTTAATATAGCAAAAATCAGTGGCCATTGAACTGTAATCTGTTTCGTTATCAGAAATGCTCTAACGTGTATTTTAAGCATTTTCGGCTTTTTTCAGGATCGTCATTTTTTTTTCTGCATTGCACTTTTTCTCGCAATTGATTTTTCCTTTAATATAAGCAAAAATCATGCATTGAACTGTAATCCGTTTCGTTTATCAGAATGGCTCGTAACGTGTATTTTATTTAAAGCATTTTTGGCATTTTTTTCAGGATCGTCATTTTTTTTATCTTGCAAGCTTTTCCTTCCTTTTTTCGCGCCGCATAATTGATTTTTTCCTTTAATATAGCACAAAAAATCAGTGCATTGAACTGTAATCCAGTTTCGATTTTTTTTTTTCATCCCCAGAATGGCTCTAACGTGTATTTTAAGCATTTTTGGCATTTTTTCAGGATCGTCATTTTTTTTTCTTTGCCCTTTTTTTTTGCAATTTATTTTTTCTTTATTGTAGAAAAAATTTTTGCATTGTACTGTAATCCGTTTCGTTTTCAAAATTGGCTCTAACGTGTATTTTTAAGAACTACATTTTTGGCATCTTTTTCAGGATCGTCATGTTTTTTTTCTTGGGCACCTTTTTTTTCTCGCAATTGATTTTTCCTTTAAAATATAGCAAAAAATTCAGTGCAATTGAACTGTAATCCGTTTTCGTAATCAGAATGGCCCTATTTTCCCCTAACGTGTATTTTTAAAGCATTTTTGGCTTTTTTTTCAGGATCGTCATTTTTTTTTTTCTTGCACCTTTTTTTCTCGCAATTTTTTTTTCCTTTTAATATAACAAAAATCAGTGCATTGAACAGTAATTCCGTTTCGTTTATCAGAATGGGCTCTAACGTGTATTTTTAAGCATTTTTGGCATTTTTTCAGGGATCTTCCCATTTTTCTTTCTCTTGACACCTTTTTTCCTCGTCAATTGATTTTTCCTTTAATATAACAAAAATCAGTGCATTGAAACTGTAATCCGTTTCGTTATCAAACTTGGCTCTAACAGCGTGTATTTTAAGCATTTTTGCGCATGTTTTTTCAGGAATGTCTTCATTCTTTTTTCTTGCAGTACTTTTTTCTCGCAAATTGATTTTTCCTTTAATATTAGGTCAAAATCAGTGCATTGAACTGTAATCCGTTTCGTTAATCAGCATAGGTCTCTAACGTGTATTTTAAGCATTCTTGGCATTTTTTCAGGATTCGTCATTTTTTTTTCTTGCACCTTTTTTCTCGCAATAGATTGTTTTCCCTTTAATATCGCAAAAATTCAGTGGCATTGAACTGTACTCGTTTCGTTATTCAGAATGGTCAAACGGTATTTTAAGCATTTTTGGCTTATTTTCAGGGATGGTCTTTTTTTTTCTTTTTTTTTTTTTTTTTTTTTTTTTTTTTTTTTTTTTTTTTTTTTTTTTTTTTTTTTTTTTTTTTTTTTTTTTTTTTTTTTTTTTTTTTTTTTTTTTTTTTTTTTTTTTTTTTTTTTTTTTTTCCTTTTATTTTTTTTTTTTTTTTTTTTTTTCCTTTTTTTTTCTAATTTTTATTTTTTTTTTTTTTTTTAAATTTTTGAAATTTTTCTTTCAATCCCAAACGTGATTTAACTTTTTTTTTTTTCGGGTCTATTTTTTTTTTTTGTTTTTTTTTTTCTCGCAATTTTTTTCTTTATTCAAAATTTTGTTTTTGAAAAAAAATTTTTCTTAAAAAAAGGCCTCAAAAGTGAATTTTTTTAAATTTTTTTTTTTTTTTAAGGATCGTCTTTTTTTTTTTCTTGCACCTTTTTCTGCATTGTTTTTTCCTTTTAATAAAAAAAAAAAAGTGTTTTTAACTGAAAATTGGGTTTTTATCAAAAGGTTTTAACTTTTTTTTAAAGCACCCCCTTTTTTTCGTTATTTTTTTTTTTCATTTTCCCTTTATGAACTCGTAAATTTTTTAAATTTTTTATAAAAAAATGGTTTTTGGGTTTTTTTTTTGGTTTTTTTTCGGTTTGATTTTTTTTTTCTTCCTTTTTTTGCAATGATTTTCCCTTTAAAAAAAAAATCAGTGTTAACTTAACTTTTTTTTAAAAAAAATTTTTAAACTGAATTTTTAAAGAAATTTTTTTTTTTTTTTCCCCAAAATTCTTTTATTTTTTTTCATTTTTTCTGCTTTTTATTTTCCTTTTTCCAAAATGGAAATGATTTTTTTTTCTTACCCCAAGATTTTTTAAATTTTTTCTTTTTTAAATGTCATTTTTTTTTAACCTTTTTTTAAGTTTTTTCCCTTTTTTCCAAAATTTCTTTTAACTTTTTCCTTTTTTCAAAAAAAAACGGGTTTTTTTAAAAATTTTTTCTTTTTTAAAGGTCGTATTTTTTTTTTTGGCCCCTTTTTTTCCTTTTTTTTTCCCTCTTTTTTTACAAAATTTTTAATTAACAAAATCGGTTTTACAAAATGTTTCAAATGTTTTTAAGATTTTGTTTTTTTTTTTGGGCTTTTTTTTCGTCCCTTTTTTTTCTGCATTTTTTTTCCTTTTAAAAAAAACAAAAATCAGTAATTTTTAACTGAAAATCGTTTTTTTAAATCAAAATGGCCAAACGGTTTTTGCTTTTGGTTTTTTTTTTGGATGTTTTTTTTTCTCACCTTTTTTCTGAAGATTTTTTCCCCTTTTATAACAAAAATCGGTTTTGAATGTATTGTTTTTCTGGTTTTAAACGTTTTTTAAAATTTTTTGGCTTTTTTTCTCGATTTTTTTTTTTCCCTCCCCTTTTTCTGAATTTAAATTTTCCCTTTAAAATAAAAAAATCGGAATTAACGATTGTTTTTTTTCAAAATGGTAAAATTTTTTAATTTTTTTGGTTTTTTTTTTAAAAATCCATTTTTTTTTTTCTCCCCTTTTTCTGGGAAATTTATTTTTTTTTTTTAAAAAAATTTTGAACTTATCCGTTTTTTATCAAATCCAACGTGTTTTTTAGCATTTTTGGTTTTTTTAACGTATTTTTTTTTTTTCCCCTTTTTTCTCCTTTTTTTTCCTTTATCAAAAATATTTTTGAATTAAATCTTTTCTTAAAAAATCCGGTTTTTAAACATTTGGTTTTTTTCGGATTAAATTTTTTTTTTTTGCCCTTTTTTTTGGCAATTTTTTCCTTTTTTATAAAAAAAATAGTAAATTTGAACGAAATCGTTTGTTTCAAAAGGGCTAAAGTGTATTTTAAGCTTTTTTGGGGTTTTTTTC
>NW_028236511.1:0-5000 GCF_977035675.1 Penaeus japonicus | reverse complement strand
GGAGGAGGAGGAAGAAGAAGAGGAGGAGGAGGAGACAGACACTGAGGAGGAAGGGGGAAAGGGTAGGAAGAGGAGGAGGAGCAGGAGGAAGAGGGAGACGGAGAATAGTAAGAGGAAGAGAAGGCGAGTGGAAAGAGAGTAGAGGAGGAGGAAGAGGGAGAGCGAAGAAGAGGAAGAGAAAGAGAGGGCGAAGAGGAAGAACGAAGAGGGAAGAGGAGGAGGAAGCGGGAGAGCGAAGAAGAGGAGGATGATAAAGGATGATGAGACAGTGTGAGGAAGGAAGGGGGAAGTGGAGTAGAAAAAGAGAAGGGGGAAGTGGACGAGGAAAAGGGAAGGGGAAGAGGAAGGGGAGCTGACAGACGGCGAGGAGGAAGAGGGAGGAGAAAGGAATAGCAACAGAGGCAAGGGAGAACGAAGAGGAAGGGGGAAGGGAGAGTAGGAAGAGGAGGGAGGGGGAAGACGAGGAGGAGGTGAGGGAGGGCGAGAAGGAAATAGGAGGAAGGGATCGGAACAAGATAGGTGGGGATAGGAAGGATAACAAGGAGGGGAAGGGAAGAGCAACGGAGGCGATGGGAAGGGAAGAGGAGGAGGAGGAGAAAGAGGAGGAGGAGGAGGCAAGTGAGGATTAAGAGAAGGTGATGGGGGCAAGAAGGGCGTGGAGGAGGAAGAGGTAGAAGTAAAGGAAGAGGAAGAAGAAGAAGAAGAAGAAGGAGAAGAAATGGAGGAGGAGGAGGAGGAGGATGAAGAAGAAGTAGAGGCGGCAGAGGTCCAGGAATGTCACCTAGTCGTTTTCCTGCAACTTGCATCAGCAATCGAGGATAAAAGGTATATAAGCTCAATTCACGTCTTCAGTCCCCTGCCACGTGGTCCCGTTTGGCATTGCTGGGTAACAGTCCACGTGGCAGGGTACTGAAGACATGAATTGAGCTTATATACCTTTTATCCTCGATTGCTGATGCAAGTTGCAGGAAAACGACTAGGTGACATTCCTGGACCTCTGCCGCCTCTACTCCTTCTTTATCCTCCTCCTCCTTCTCCATTTCTTCCTCTTCTTCTTCTTCCTCTTCCTCTACTTCTACCTCTTCCTCAAACACACTCCCAGGGCAGAAATCATGAGTAAAAGGGCTGACACCATCACCCTCTTCACTGCCAGCTCTAGTCAGGACAGGTCAAGTCCTTTGACCTCTCCTCGCGGCCTCTGACATGGGTTTCCGGTCGCTTCCCCCTTTGGCGACCCTCTGCTACGCCCACAATGAGGCCCTGATACCAGGATAATACTATGTGTTCATAGAATGTGAGTTTGAGCTAACCTTTTAGTAATGTCTTAATCAAACCACATGTAAATATCCATTGTTTACAACTGGTGGGCATTGGGCAGTGGGCAGTGGGCATTGGGCAGTGGGCAGTGGACAGATGTTCTCAGGGCTCCAGCTTCAATGATCCTTGTCACTGCTATACTTCTTGCATGGAGTCGCCAAGTACCAATTGCAACCAAGAGCATCTGTGTATTAATGATTTCCATCTGGTAATCATGCGTTTCTTAAAAGTAACATTTTTTTTTCGTTTACATATCTTGCTTAATTCATTGCGTTTGCGTTACTTTTATTTGTTATTTTACTTTTATTTTTTGTTAATGATCTTTATGTCAATTCGTCTTATCTTTTGTGTTAATCGTCTTTCCTCATATTGGCTAATTACAAAATTTAAAACCATGACGCAGCAAATCTCTTTTGAAGATGGTGTTTACAGGTAAGCATTTAAATGAATTGTTAAAGTGTAAATAATGGTAGTTTGGTTCACACGGTAGAGAGTATTCTGCCTTCTATTTTATTTATTGATCACTAGTAAAAACACATCGAAAAATACTTCACTAGGTTAGGACCACTTCCACATAGGTACATGTCTGACAAGGTAGTGATGGCTGGGTAACCTCTGGAATGCAGGTTTACCTTCAATGAGGTTCAAGGAAATGCTAAAGCCTCACTATAGAACCCTACAACCTATTTACAGTAGCTTATGACATGAATACGCCATTGCAACAATTCTTCCTCGTTGAATTTAGTTAATGGTACAAAACTTACTGTAACATGAAGGAACACAATGTTTATGAAATATGTACGTTAGAGATAAGGGTCATATGTGTTACGAAAAGCTTTCAGCTCGCCATTGGGAGCACATCTTGACGGGTACGCCATTAACTTAACACCGATTCCCTGAGACCTATGGGAGACATAATACCGATTTTTGAACCCCACTAATATTTCAGTACTGGTGTCAAATGATCTGCAGTAAACCTCTGTTGAAGGCGAGGGTCACGGAGAGCCATTCAAGGAATGTTAAATCATAAGAAGATTATATAGCTCAAAAGAAAGAGAATATTCACAACAAACACAGCACTAAGTGAATGCTACCCTTTCCTTCCATGAAAATGCCATGATATCCAACGCAGACTGTCATCCCTTCACCCCTTAAAACCCCTCAATTTCTTTACTCATTTACTCCAATATAGTACACTAACGGTGGTGGGTTGACTCACTGAGGTCTTGGATCTATAAGTGCCCATAATTAATCTTAATCCTACACATATCAGCGGTTACAATAAAGGATTAAAAAGGATTTTCCGTACACAGCGGTACATGTCTGAAAAGGGGTAATGACAGGTGGGTGCCCTCTGGAAGGCAGATGTAGTCAGTCGAGTGTGCGTTTAGTGAGGTTCAGATGTAAGTGCCTTACGAGACACTCCAATGTTGTGATTTCTGATGAAGTACATTTCAATCATCGTAATGAGATGAAGAGGAAGACGAAGAGGAGAAGGAGGAGGGGGGGGAGGAGGAGGAAGAAGAAGAGCAAGGAGAAGAAAGGAGAATAAGAGGAGACGAGGAGGAGGAAAGGGAAAGGGGAGGAAGAGGAGAACGAGGAAGATTGGGAAAACGAAGAGGGGGAGAGGAGGAAGGGGAAGGAGAAGAAGGGAGGAAGAGAAGGGGGAGGAAAAGGGAGGAGAAATGGAGAGAAAGGAAAGAGAAAAGGAAGTAGAGAAGAGAGAGAGGGGAGTGAGAGGACGAGAAGAGAGAGAGAGAGAGAGAGAAGAGAGAAAGGAGGGAGAGAGAGAGAGAGAAAGAGAGAAGAAAGATCGATAGAAGAGAGAGAGAAAAAGAGAGAGAGAGAGAAAAAGAGAGGAGAGGAGAAGAGGAAAGAGAAGAGAGAAGAGAAGAGGAGAGAAAAGAGAGAAAAAGTGAGAGAGAGAGAGAGAGAGAGAGAGAGAGAGAGAGAGAGGAGAGAGGGGGGTGAGAGAGAGAGAGAGAGAGAGAGAAAGAGAGAGAGAGAGAGGGGAAAGAGAGAGAGAGAGCAGGAGAAGAGAGAAGAGGAGAGAAAAGGAGGAAAGAGAGAGAGAAAGAATTAGATAGAAAGGAGAGAGAGAGAGATGGTGAAGAGAGGAGAGGGAAGAGGTAGATGAGAGAGAGAGAGAGAGAGAGAGAGAGAGAGAGGAAAACGAAGAGAAGAGAAAGAGAGACGACAGAGAGAAAAGGAAGACAGAGAAAAGAGAGAGAGAGAGAAAGAAAGCAAGAGAGAAAGAGCGAGAAGAGAGAGAGAAAAAGAGACTGAGAGAGAAAGAGAAGAGAGAGATAGAGAGGGGAGAAGAAAGATAGATAGATAGAAAGATAAAGAGAGAAAAGAGAGAGAGACGGGGATAGAGAGATGAGAGAGAGAGAATGAAAGAGAGATGAGAGATAGAGTAGAAGATAGATAGAGAAAGAGAGAGATTGAGAGAGAGATAAAGAGAGAGGGGGTGAAAGAGAGAGAGATAGAGAAAGAGAGAAGGGGAGAGAGAAAAAAAGAGAAGAAAGAGAGAGTATAGAGCAGAACAGTGAGAGACAGAGAGGGGAGAAAGAGAGAGAGAAAGAGAGGAGAGAGAGCAAGGGAGAGAGAGAGAGAGAAAGAGAAAAAGGGGAGTGAGAGAGGAGAGAGAGAGAAGAGGGAGAGAGAGAAAAGCGAGGGAGAGAGAGGAAATAGAGAGAGAGGGGTAAAGAGAGAAAGAAAAGGAGAGAGATTTGAGGATTGATATGATATTAGAATAATAATGTAGAGAGAGAGAGAGAGAGAGGGAGAGAGGGAGAGGAAAGAGGAAGCGGAAAGGGGGGCGAATAGGACCAGGATCGGGCTGTGTCTTGGGACTGCTCGTCTCGTTTCCACGCTCCTTCGGGAGGGGGAGGGGAGATGCGCCCGAGATACAAATCAGGATGTGCACACATGTACCGGACGAAAAGATAAGGGGATTAATATACGTGATGCTTCTACGTGGATGTGTTCCCTCTCTCTCTCTCTTCTCCCTCTCTCTTTTCTCTTTCTCCTCTCTCACATAAAATACACATCTTTCACACACACACACACACACACACACACACACACACACACACACACACGCACACACACACACGCACACACAAAGACACACATACACACACATACACATACACACACACACACACACACACACACGCACAAACACACACACACACACGCACGCGCGCTTTGATCTGTGATCCCTGGTTTTCCTCCAAATATTGGGGTTTTTTTAGTTTCTTTTAAGGTTTTACTATTTTTTAATATTTTGCATATGTATGCATGTTTAAATATATAATATATATATATATATATATATATTAATATTAATATATATTTATATTATTTGGGATATTATAAATTTTTATATACCCTATATATAATATTTGTATAAAATTATAAATTTATATAAAAATTTAATATAATAATATATTTATATTGTATTATAATTTTTATATATATGTATATATATATTTTTATAAAAAATATATACATTTTTGTATATATATATTTATATATATATATATATATATTAATAAATATATAATTTTTATTTTGTATATATATATTTATTTATATAATTTTTGTATTATATATTATATAATATATTATATTTATATATATATATTTATATTATTATAGAGAGAGAGAGAGAGAGA
>NW_028236510.1:0-5000 GCF_977035675.1 Penaeus japonicus | reverse complement strand
TTGGGAAACATGAAATAGGTACCAGAAAGGAGAGGGGGTAAAGGCTAATAGAATTCGCTGAAGCTCGATCCTTTAAAATTATGATTACATTCTTCGAAAAGAGACCCGGAAGGAAATGGACATGGAAATCACCATCCGGCATTAAAACGAAATTGACTTCATAATCACTAATAGGCGCGACATTGTACAAGACGTAACCGTTATCAATAAAGTAAATGTCGGTAGCGACCATAGACTGGTCAGAAGTAGAGTAAAATTACAGCTAAGAAGGGAACGAAATAAGCTCATACAGAAGCCTCTCGTTAATCTAATTAACATTAAGAATAGGGCGACGGAATTCAGTATTAACATCCGAAACAAATACTCAGCTCTCGAAGAAGATCTTGACATAGACCAAATGAACGACCAATTCAGTGAGATATTAAAGGAAGCTGCACTTGAAATAGGGGGTAAAGACGAAAAAGAAAAGTTCAGTAAGCTTTCGGTAGAGACAAAAAAGCTTATGAAACAGCGTAGGGACATGAAAATAACATCAATCAGAGACAAGATAGAATCAGCAGAGCTGACTAAGACGATAAACAAGAAGAAGAAAGAGGATGTACGCAAATTTAACATACGAAAAATAAATGAAGCTCTGCTTGCCGGCACCAGCCTTAAGGCAACAAAGAGGAGGCTCGGAATAGGGAAAAAACAAATGTATGCAGTAAAGAAACCCAATGGAGAGGTGACATACAATGAAAATGAAATTATCAAAGTAATAGAAGACTTCTATCGACTTATACCTCTCAAACGATCAACCACGTACGGAGACAAACACAAAACAATTGGAGACGTTCCAAACATTACGGTAGAGGAAGTAAATATGGCACTAAAAGGCATGAAAAGAGGAAAAACACCAGGAGAAGACGGCAGTAGTGTAGATGTTATTCAAGATGAAGGAGAGATTGCGGCAGTAAAACTGGCCAATCTTTTTTACAGATGTCTAAGCGTCGGTAAAGCTCCGAAATCCAGGAAAAATGCAAAAATAATTTTAATACACAAAAAGGCCTCCTTTCAGTAATCTATAAACTGTTCACAAAAATCATCACAGCTCGTATCACCAATACATTAGATTCAAAACAACCCAGGGAACAGGCAGGTTCTGCAGTGGATTCTCAACTACAAACTTTATCCACACAATAGCTCAAATGAAAGAGAAAACAAACGAATATAGGAAGCCCCTGTGTATGGCATTCGTAGATTATGAAAAGACATTCGATTCAGTACAGATATCTGTAGTACTAGATGCAATTCGTAAACAAGAATTAGAGGAAGTATATTGCAGATTATTAGAGGAAGAGATGGTACAGCGACCATCAAAATACACACAGAAACCAATAGAATACCAATAAAAAAGGGTGTTAGGCAGGGTGACACCATCTCACCGAAGCTGTTTACAGCTTGCTTGGAGGAAGTATTCAAGAAGTTAGATTGGAAGGAGAAAGGGATTAAAATAGGGAATGGGCACTTAAGCAATCTAAGATTTGCAGATGACACTGTTCTTTTCGGCGAGTCAGCAGATGAATTACAACAATTACTAAGCGATTTGAATAGGAAAAGTCTGAAGATTGGCCTTAAAATGAACATGAAAAAGACTAAAGTCATGTTCAACAGTCGAACCCAAGTTAAGCAAATACAAATACAGGGCGAGGTACTAGAAGCAGTGAACGAGTATGCATACCTTGGGCAACTCATCCAGACGAGAACATCCTTAGAAGCCGAGATAAAACGGCGAATCAGACTAGGTTGGAGTGCCTTCGGTACACATAGTAATATATTACTAGTTCATCTGCCACTATGTCTAAAGAGAAGCATGGACTACGACCAAGGCACTCGAGAGGAAATTAGTAAGTGCTCAAAGAGGAATGGAAAGGCTAGGAGTTAGCTTAAGAGACAAGAAAAGAGCCACATGGATCAGGAAACAAACAAAAGTAGAGGATATACTCAAGAGCATTAAGAAGAAGAACGACGCTAGGCAGTGGGCCAGGAGCATTTATATCGCAGAACAGGGTCAACAGGTGGACAAAGAAAACAACAGAACAGAATGGGAAATAAGCGAAATTATGAGACTACAGGGCAAGACAATGGCTAGATGGCGGCGGTGAAAATAAGCGAATTTCGAGGAGTAAACTGGAATCAGACGACACATGACCGGATGACTGGAAAATGTTTGAGGAGAAGCCTACGTCCTGCCGTGGGAATGATACCAGGTGATATGATGGATGAAGATTATATGTGTAGTATATGTATATATGTATTTATATATATCTATATATACTCTATATATATTTATATATATATATATTATTTAAATGTAATGTGATATTAATACACACACCACAACACTCACACTATATTACTATATCTCTATATACTATATCTTATACTATTTATATATATTATCATATATATATATATATATATCAGCTGTAATAGTTATATATAATTCTAGTATAGGCGCTCTAGTTTATATTATGTATATATATAATATGATATGTATATAAATGTATGAAAATTTAATATACAGTATAATATACATATAGTATAGCATAGTCATTTTATATTATGAGTATCTATAGATATATATACTATATACTATCTATATATATATGATTTTATAGTATATATATAAATGTATGATATTCAATATATTCTATATATATATATATATTATATATATATTATATATATACATAGATATAAAAATATATGTATATGTATATAATTTATATAATTTATATATTAAATAAACATATATATATACATACATATCATATATACTTATGTATATATATATATACTATAATATTATATACTCTTATATATATATATATATATATATATATAAATATGCATATTATCCTAAGACTATTAGAGATATATATACTATATTGAAACTATATATCTTATGTATAACTAAATATATATATATAATTCTGCTATGGCACGCGTTACTGTGTTTTTGTGATTCATATATATATTTATGTAAATATATATTATATACTATTATTCTAGTTGATCATAGAGAGAGAGAGAGAGACCATGAGAGGAGAGAGAGCTGTGAACGAGAAGAGAGCTGAGAGAGAGGAGAAGGACCGAAAGATTCACGAGAGAGAGAGAGAGAAGATATGTGTGTGTGTGTGTGTGTGTGTGTGTGTGTGTATATATTAAATATAAGTTTGTTATATCTTTATATGCTATATTAATATATATATATATATATATATATATATATATATCTATATATATATGTTATGTATAATATGTATGAGTATGTATATGACTCTATAGACATACTAATATATGATCATGGCTATTATATATATATATAAAGAATAATAAGGTATAATACTATATCTATACTTTTTATATATTCGTGCTCACGCAATAGTAGCGCAAGTTGTTAGAAAGAGTGTGATAGTGTGTGTGTGGCATGTGTGTGTGTGTGTGTGTGTAGATAGATAGATTGATACAGATATATTATGCATATAAATTATTTATGATATATCACTTTATACCTAATATAGTACAGTTATTATATTCATACTATATGTATATTATATATAGAATATATATATATATATATATGAATATATGGATATATGACATATGTATGTATGATATATATATTATATATACTAAGATTATATTCATTATATTTTAATATAATATTTATATTCACTGATAATGCATAGTGATAATATTATAATAACAACAATGACGATTGAAAAATGGATTTAATAGTAAAACAAACAGTGAGACAATTACTAATTATAATATTGAGAGATTGAATAACAATGATAATGATATCGATTATAATAAGATGATAACTATTATAACTTAATCATGATAATACAAAAAATTATTGATAACCAAGTATGATGGTTGGTAATGATAAAATTTAATGATAATAATTAGAGAAATATAATGACAATATTATGCAGTAATACTTATGTGTGAATATGTGATAATGTAATGGATGATAACAAGTAAATTATGTTAGCTCTCGATAAGATGATAATGACATCGTAAAATAACATATAAATGATAATGAGATGATAATGTGATGATGATATTTGATAAGTCAAAAAAACGAAATAATTATAACATTAACATTAACCTTCTCATTATCGTCATTATCAATATTCAAAGGTCCCTCTCACAAAATCAATATTACTGATAGGTCTAAGAATGCATCTAAAAAAAGTATTGATCACAATCTCATTATAAATAGTCGAAACTTGAGTATATTTGGATTTATTCGAAAATTCTCCTTCTGATTTTAAAGTTTACTTCTAATTCTAATTGTTTATTCTAATTCCAATTTCATCTTAATTTCATTTTCATTCTAGAATTGCTAATTTCTTTTAATTCTGATTCTTTCGTATCATTCGAATTCTGATTCATTCTAATAATTAGATTTATTATTTTAGATTCTAAGTTTCATTTCTTCTAATTCTAATTCATGTCTGAATTCGTAATATATTATTATTATAGATATACAATATTTATCATATATATATATATATATTACATATATGACTTGCAAAACACTCTTTTCGTGTTGATATATAATGGCGGAAAACCCACTATACACAAAAACAGATTGTATTGAAATTGAGACAGCAGTTTCAAGAATCCATCTGTTCCCATCTTCAGTCAGAGGAGGTAGAAGATGAAACAAGAGGTATATAAATGGACCTAAAGGGGGCGAGAAGAAAGAAACAAGTGTGCAAGAAGGTTCACAGACGTAAGGGAATAGTTATATATATATATGATATATATATATATATTTATATATATATATATATATATGTAGTATATATATATTTTATATATATATATATATATATTTATATATAAGTATATATGTATATATTAAATATTTATATCTATATAAATATATATATATGTATATTATATATATAGGTATGTATAAGTATTATGATATATATATATAT
>NW_028236509.1:0-13518 GCF_977035675.1 Penaeus japonicus | reverse complement strand
TGTCAGCTGTATGTGAGAGAGAGAGAGAGGAGAGAGGAGAGAGGAGAGAGAGTCGGAAGTGAAGAGAGAGAGAGAGAGAGAGAGAGAGAGAGAGAGAGAGAGAGAGGGAGAGAGGGAGAGAGAGAGAGAGGGAGAGAGAGAGAGAGAGAGAGACAGAGAGAGAGAGAGAGAGAGAGAGACATATGTTTTATCATTGTGCCACTAAACGAGTGGTCGCACTGATTTTCTTGACAAAACAATCCGTATGGTAATTTGGCACATACTGTGCGTACACTGTATTGTAGGAACAATCAATCAGTCTGCTCCGAGACACGGAGGTGTTTCCTTCCCCTTTGACCCCATGGAACTTACGTGATTGGACTCTGCCGTCACACAATTTTGCTTCAGAGATAAGTAGTTGGCTGCTCATGTTTCTTCCTTAGTTATCAAATTGCATTCATTAGCTCTAGAATACTGCCATTGAAAATATTGCTTGGATCCCTGTACTCTTTTTTATTACTCTTTTTATAATAACTTTATATTGTAACACATATAATTGTGTTACAATATATAATTGTAATTATATATTATATTAATAATGATATAAATAAATATATTATATATTGTAATAATGATATAAATAAATATATAATTATGTACAGTTGTCACTAACACAATTGCAGATTGAATTCACTGCAAACAAAAAATAAAGGATTTCAAATATTGCATGGGAGGTACAGAACACCTCACACACACACACACACTCTCTCTCTCTCCTAAAGCCAAATGGCCAAACTACAATCAGTCCAGAATCAAGCTCTTATCTGGCCAGGATATGTCACGCGTCCAAACATCCCACATGTGAACAGCTGCATTGTAGTGATGTGCTTCGCCCCAGCCATCCCTCCAGGGGAAATGCACGAGTTTCCCCTTTATCGCCACGAGGGGGAAATTTAACGTAAAAAGAGCAGATTGGGTCGCCTTCACAAGGAGCGTCAAGCTCGAAGTTGTTGGAGAAACCATTGATGATAAAGTAAACAGTGTTCAAAATTGTATTATAAATGCAGCAATGGCAACCATCCCTAAGACTTCGACAGATAGCGTTAAGCATAGAGTTCCATGGTGGACACCAGATTGCCGCAGGGCGCTATGTGAACGAAATAGGGCCTACAGGCTTTTCCACAATAATATCACAAACGAGAACTTTCGCAATTACAAACAAGCGAGAGCTAGGGCTCGAAGAACAATCAGACAAGCCAAAAGAGACTCCTGGCGAAGCTTTGTCTCTACGATTAACAGCAATACCAGCATTGCAGAGGTTTGGTCCACTGTCAACAAAATCAATAATAAAAGAACATCATTAAAAATCAAAAACATCACTCATGAGGGAAATGAATATGATTCACCTAGAGACATTGCTAACATAATCGCCAGGCAGTTCTCTTATACAAGCAGCTCGGAAAACTACAATCCTGCATTCCTGACCACCAAGGAAGCAGCCGAGCTGCAACCAATTCACTTTGCCACAGGAGATAACCTTGATTATAATAAAGATCTAACTATGAATGAGCTTGTCCGAGCCCTAGAAGCCTGTAGAGGAACATCCCCAGGCCCCGATGAGATTCGATATGAGATGATAAAGCATCTTAATCATGATGACATGATTAAGTTGCTAGAAGTGTACAATGATATTTGGAAAAGCCAGACTTTTCCAAATTCATGGCACTTCGCCCACATCATTCCCATATTGAAAGGAGGGGGAAATCCCAGATCCGCCATCTCTTACCGCCCAATTGCGTTGACAAGCTGCTTATGCAAGGTCATGGAAAGAATTGTTAATAGTAGGCTATTGCATTTTTTAAATACCAGGAATTTACTAGTTGACGAGCAGTGCGGCTTCCGAAAGGGACGTCAAACTCTCAATCAGCTAGTAAAACTGGAAAGTCATATTCATGAGGCATTTGCCAAAAAGCATTTTTTGATTTCAGTATTTTTAGACATAGAAAAAGCCTACGACATGACATGGCGACATGGCCTACTCAGAAAACTTTATGCTTTCGGATTACGTGGAAACTTGCCTTGTTTTATCCAAAATTTCATATCTGACAGAACGTTTTTTTGTCAAATTATTTTCCGACAATGTCACATTCTCGGACATTTTTGTCCAGGCAAACGGGGTCCCACAAGGAAGTGTCTTGTCTCCAACATTATTTCTGTGTATGATAAATGACATTTTACCATCTCCTCCTCGGAATCTTAAATACTCACTGTACGCCGATGATTGTGCATTATGGCACTCCAGCAATAATGCAGAGTTCTCGGCAAATCAGATCCAATTGGCACTGGATATGATTCATAACTAGGGCCTCCAGTGGGGTTTTAAGTTTTCCATAAGAAAGAGTATTGGCGTGGTCTTTACACATAGGAGAAAGCCCAACATCAGGCTAACTCTAGACAACCACCCAATACCTATTCAAAATTCAGCTAGATTTCTTGGTCTACTCTTTGATAGTAGATTGAATTGGAAAGACCACATTGGTCAGTTAAAGAATAAATGTCAAAAAGCACTCAATTTATTAAAGTGCATTTCTGGACACAAATGGGGAGCTGATAGAAAGTCTTTACTGATGTTATATAAATCCCTGACTAGATCTAAAGTAGATTATGGGTCAATCGTGTATGGATCGGCAACGAGCTCAACTCTGAAAGGATTGAATGTTGTGCAGAATGCGTGTTTACGCGTCTGTCTTGGAGCCCTTATGTGCACTCGCACCGAGCGCCTAGAGGTAGAGTCGGGAGTACCTCCCCTCCGTCTTAGACGCGGCCAGCTTGCGCTGACTTATGCCGCCAAGGTAGCCAGGCAGCCCCAGCATCCCAACAGGGATGTTTTGCGCCGGCAGTTAGGGCCCCAGCACCGCGGCGGAAAGCCGCTGTGCAATAGACTCCATGACCTCACAGATAAAGTCGGTATAGATCTCTCTACCATCGATACCCTGGTTCAGTCAAATATAGCACTGTGGGAGACACCCAATTTTTCTACCGTTGTAGACTGGCTACCATCAGCCAAAGCCACGGTGTCGGAGGTGGAGGTACGCCAGAGGTTCAGAGAGATCCTAATTAAACATCTTTCCTTTTTTCATTTATATACCGACGGGTCCAAGACAGACGAGTGTGTGGGAACGGGTGTATGGTCGACTGAATGCCAGTTGAGATTTCGATTGCCGATTCATACATCGATCTTTCTTGCCGAATTATTTGCAATTGATAAAGCTTTAGATTTTGCCTTATCGACGACCCACGATAGAATAGTCATATTTTCAGACTCGTTAAGTTCAATTAAAGCCATTAAATCACTAGAAACCACCAATAATGAAATACAGGGTAATATCATTCGTAAAATGCATAGTGCCAATAAATCAATCAAGCTGATATGGGTACCTGGACACTCGGGTATCCATGGAAATGAACAGGCTGACAAACTAGCCGGGTCGACTGGTGATCTGGAGCCTGGTATTGTCCGCACAGATCTCAGGTGTTTTGTCTCTTTTATAAAAGCAAAAATCCATCTCCTGTGGCAGAGTGAGTGGACCGACCTCACCATAACCAACAAAACCAAAGAAGATATCGAACTGTGGGGCACAATCCACAGAAGAAACAGAAGGGAGGAGGTGGTGTTAGCCCGTCTCAGGGTAAATGCCACCAGAATAAACCGCCTCACTCCATATGTAGAAAAAAATTTCCCTCTGCAGTGCCAACAGTGCAATACCATATTTTCCATCAAGCACATGTTAATAACTTGCAACAAATATAACAATAATAGACAAACAATTAAAAATTACTTCAGAATTAAGAACATTGAATTTAATATAATAAACTTATTATCAGACAATGAAAAAATAATAAGTAAAGTAATCACTTTTCTAAAGGAGACAAAACTTTATGACCTTATATAGATTGATAAAATAAAATGGAATCATTGGCTTAATAACCTTGGCTAGTGCCGCTGGTTGATAGCCAATAAATCCAACAAGCAAGCAAGCAAGTTTGGACAGCAGATAGCCTCTAGCACATGAGCCACTAGCTCGGCCAAGCACTGCTCACAACCTGTGCCCTTTTGGCACTTGTTGTCTTTTTACATTTTATTGTATTTTATTGTTTTACAAGGGTTGCGGCCATAGATAAATTCATGGCCAGGCCAAAGAGAATATTTTTGATATGAAAGGAGGAGAGACCTTTTGTTTTGTGTTGAATATAATAAATAATGATCGGAACTATTGATTTTATATCTTTCAAGACCTAATCTGTAAAATACTGAAAATAAGAATGTTTGCCTGACTCTAGCCACGCCTGCTCGGCAATGTCCTGTGTAGGAACTCTTTCTTTCCACATACAAACTGACATACACTCATACACATACATAACATACATTTTACACGTCTTCGACTGTCTCGCATATACACGGGTGCTGATCCCTTATCAGCTGGTGGCAGCCTACCCCTACACAGGACAGGATTCACGTTACCATGGATTCAATCGGGATTTTACTTTGGGGCAAGGGAATATCTCGGGGAATCACTACATGTGTGTGTGTGTGTGTGTGTGTGTGTGTGTGTGTGTGCATATGGCCGCGTGTACATGATTACGTGTGTATGCTTGTGTTCTGTTGAGTGGAAGTTTGACCTTGACTTTCCACTCGGATGAAAAGTTCATTTCTTTGAGCTCTTTAAAGCAAATGTTATTGAAGTGTGTTATGGAAATGTATGTTAGGGAAGGGAGTATTATAAAAGTGTGTTTTATAGAAGCTTTTATGTTATGGAAAATATGCTAAGCTTATTGCACTGCGCAACGGACCGTCTGGACTCCGGCCAGGAATGATACGCGTTGAAATGACATCATACTGCATAGGAGTGTAGAGTTCGTAACTATTGTATCCTGAATTAGTGTTATTTTCGCAAATATCTCTAAAGTAAACTGTTCAAATGGCAAATCTGAACTAAAAGGTAATTATATCATTGTTTGTTTGTTTGTTTTTATATATTCATATCTGTTTGATTGTACGTTTGTGTGTGTGTGTGTGTATGCACGTTTTGCAATTGTGATTGTGTTTATCAGTGAATATGTGTGAGAGTGAGTGTCTGCTCGTTACCTCCAGCACCAACAGCCAACGGAATGACATCCCAGGCAAGCAATGCGGAACTTGTAAGTACACAGCCACAGGCAGACATACTGAGGGAGGGAGGGAGAGAGAGAGAGAGAGAGAGAGAGAGAGAGAGAGAGAGAGAGAGAGAGAGAGAGAGAGAGAGAGAGAGAGAGAGAGAGAGAGAGAGAGAGAGAGGAGGGGGGAGTAAAAAAGGTAAAAGGATAACAGATGAATATAAAGAAAGTGAGGAGAGAGAGACGACAGGGAAGAGAGGAAGGGAAAGAGGCAAGAGAGGTGGGAGGAGAAAAGTAAACAGAGAACAGACGAAGGGGAAGAAAGAGAAAGAAAAGAAGAGAGAGACATATAGAGAAATTTGGATGGAGAAGAAGGCAGGAGAGAGAGACTGAGTGGGGTTGAAAGTAGAAAGGCAGAGATAAATGGAAAATGAGGGACATGGAGCAAAAGGAGAAACTTGGATAAATAGACAGGGTGTAGGGGAAAGCATAGAGATGACAGGAAGAGAAAGGACTAGAATTTCATAGATGAAATGAGATAGACGGAGTTAGGAGCTAGAGATAGGTAGAGAGAGATAGAGTTAGAAACAGATAGAGAGAGAAATAGGGGCCTCTACGCACTGTACATCAAAGCTACAACACAGCTGATATGATTATATGGTGTGTAAAAACACAATGTACTGAAATGTGCACAGACATTGACAAGGATTCCTGCTGAACAAAACGAGAACAAAACAACGTAGGAAAAGACAGGAAAGCGAAAAGATCTTGGGCATATTGGTGTTTTTTTCCTTTGTTGTATAGGCAATAAGATACTCGTCCATGTGGAAGTGGGAAGTCCTGACCATAGCCTTTCCCTTTCAGCGTGCTCTGGTGGAAGCAGGCGACGCCGAAGGGCTGCAGACCGCCCTCGGCTCCCTATCTGCAGGCGCCCTCTCGACTTTCTTGGGTGACACGGATATCATGGGTAAGCCAGCAATAGCAATGCTTTTAGAAAGTCCATTTCGACATTTTCTTTTTGGCTCGTGTGTGAAGTAGAATTAATTGTGTCTTGGCTTTCGATGGCCAGAGATGCTGATGACGAGATTCACAGTTTTAAGAATGTGAAATTTGAACTATGGAAATGGAAAATGAATTACCAACTGCTGCAGCTTACATGTATTTAACAATAAGAAAATGAGGGAAGCAAATCTGAAGAACCAAACTGACATATATTTATTAATCCCTTTGTCTTCTTTGACTCCTTTCAATTCCAGATGCATCGCTTTTTGAAAAGTACAAATTTGATAAGCAGGAAAAAAAAAAAAATGTTGTGAAGGATGTGGTTTTCTTGAAGTAGGCTTCTTTCATGCAGTTAACACAGGCAAAGTGTAAATCTTCTAAATTGATTCCTTATTATATATTATTATTATATATTATTATTTTTATTATTATTATTACTATTATTATTATTAATATTATTATTATTATTATCATATTTCCCTATATATGTATATATAATATGCATGTATATCTGTATACACATATATTTACCTATGTCCATATATTATAATATATATATATATATATATATATATATATATATATATATATATATATATATATATATATATATATATATATATATTAATACATATCTTTATGTATATGTATATATATGAATATATATATATATATATATATATATATATATATATATATATATATATATATATATATACATATATATATATAATATATATATATATACATATATATATATATATATATATATATATATATGTATGTATATATATGAATATATATTTATTTATATATATATATATATATATATATATATGTATGTATATATATATATATATATATATATATACATACATATATATACATATATAAACTCTGAACTGTTTCTCACTCCAAAGTTGGCCTATACATAAATATATAAGGTAAATTTTCCGAACAACGCCGCGTCGTTAAATGTTACGGAATACCATAAAAATGGTATTGATGGATTCCTATCAACCTATACTGTTCATATATAGTGGAAATCATTCGCGATTCCACCTCTGGACCCCACAATCTGGGTCTCTTTTTTTAAGGCACTTCGTGCTACCTCGTCCTACTTCGGGGCATATTTCGCTTGCAAAATCTTAACCCGATGACCTACCTAACTTTGCCTAGTTTTGAATTAATCCCTAGCCAAAGGGGGGCTTCGCCCTTCCCTGGACGCCCCTCCTTTTTAGGGCACTTCGTGCAACATACCTTGTGCAAAATACCCGAAACACCACCATCCTCGCCCTGAAATTCAAACATGGCTGTGTTTACGTATTTACGTTCTAGCAACAAATTATGGACTGGAAACCCTCAATGAATTACCTGCATGTGCTGTTATGTTCTCTCGATAGTTGGCGCAATATTCCCCATTGTTTCCAATATAATTCTAGAGTCTGCCCTCTTTTGAGTGGTCGCGTCATTATCGGTCCTAGTTTCCTATCCTGGGGAAAATTATGAGACGAAGGACTCAGTTGCTGTCATCATGGCGCCAGTGTGAAGGTTGTTCGTGGTCGCGGCATTTTCATCTTCAGAACTAATTACGCATCATAAGTATCACGAAGTGCCCTGAATAGGGAGGCAAAGCCCCCCCCCCCCCTTGGCTAGGGCAAACTTCAAACCAAAGCAAAGTTAGGTAGGTAATTGGTTAAAAATTTTCATACGAAATATGGCTGGAATTCATATTTTACCCCGCAATTTCCCTGATTTACTTCATGCCCTCCCCTACTATCGGGACCCAGATTGTGGGCTCCAGGGGTGGAAGCGCTCATTAATTTCACTATATATGAATAGTAGAGGTTGAGAGGAATCCATCGATACCACTATTGTGGTATATCGTAACGCGGCGTTGTTCGGAAAATTTACCGCAAAGGCAGTTGTGTGGTCCGGCAGGGATGGTTGCTTGGACTTTGCCATTTTGGAGGCAGAGGATAATTGTTTGAGGCCACAGTGCTATTTCCATTTCTTATAAAAATTATCATCATTATTATAATCATTAGTATAAGCATCATTCTCGTCTTCTTTAACTTACCGGTCGGGCCCCATTACCCGAGGCTGCTTGGGGAGGTCAAGAGCAGTGGTCGAGACACTCCTCAATTTTGGTGCGCAAGTGAATGCCAAAGGTGCATTTGGTAAGGCGATTGGAAAGCTTTTGAAGCTATCAAGGGTCTAAAGTTTTCTTTCTTGTCACCTAATGGTATTAATGATGATAGTTTTATCATCGGTAATATTACTAATTTTATTTCTTTTTTGTATTTCTTTGATCTTTTTTTTTTAAAGATTATATGTGATTATTATCAAATAATTGTCATTAATTTGTTGATTCAGTCCTCATACTTGGAGCCAAAGGGGTTGCCCAGTACCCTTAGAAAAGGTCAATTGAGGGCAAGAGGTTTTTCTCTAGCCACGGAGGCGCCAATGCTCTTGGGTCTTGAGTCAATATTAAGCCAGCAGATATAGTATAGCCTTCATCTTTGTTTGGTTCAAAGGAGGAGAGAGAGTGTTGGGTATTCTAGAGGCAGCTGCCGAGTAATGCCTTTCCAAAGGACACGAAGATGATGCATTATTATTTAAATTATCTATCCAAGTCTCATCTTTATTCATTATCTTTATATCAATAATTTTCATTATCTTTCTCCTTATTCTCTTTATAATTCTCACTAATATTTTTTTCATTCTCTTTTTCATTCTCTTTCCTAAGAATATTGAGTAGCCTTGTCACTCCTTTTTCTTCTCATTCTCATCATAAGTGTTGTTCCCAATCTCTTTCCACTCTGTGAATTGTTTTTCTTGTTCTAGTTCTATTCATCCTTGTAACCACTTTCCAGTTAATTCTTATATCTTTCAGGAAATAATATCTTTGGTATTTTCATTCCTTGTCTTATAATCCATTATATCTTTTTCATTCTCATTATTGACCTCATTTCGTCTTATACTTCATATCTTGCTAATACTTAGTCTCATTATAATAATAACTTTATATTTTTGTAACAGACAATGTGATCACTTTCTTTATTCATATCATTGTCATTTTCACTTTCCATTCATGATATTTTGGATTCTCATTTTAAATCTCTCACTATTAATATCACTGATTAATATTCCTTTACATTGACATTATATGTGTCATTTTGATCATTATCATTTACTTACACACTCATTCCAAGTATCATTAACATTGTCATTATCATGTTAATTCTTGTCCACATATATCTCCCTTCCATTTGTCACTATATCTTTCTATTGTAAGTCATCTATTAATTCTCTCATAATAATTTTATAATTCTTACCTTTCTAGCTATAATGATAATTTTCATTGCCATTCATTGTTGTTGTTATTTTTATAAATTATTATTATCAACATCATTGACATCATCATTATGATTTCCATTACTAATATTATTATGATCATTATCTCACTGTCATTCTCGTTCACATTCATCTTCTCATTGTCATTCTCACTCACATTCACCTTCTCACTTTCATTCTCACTCACATTCACCTTCTCATTGTCATTCTCACTCACATTCACCTTCTCACTGTCATTCTCATTCACATTCACCTTCTCATTGTCATTCTCACTCACATTCACCTTCTCATTTTCATTTTCACTCACATTCACCTTCTCATTGTCATTCTCACTCACATTCACCTTCTCATTGTCATTTTCACTCACATTCACCTTCTCATTGTCATTCTCACTCACATTCACCTTCTCATTGTCATTCTCACTCACATTAACCTTCTCACTGTCATTCCCACTCACATTCACCTTCTCATTGTCATTCTCACTCACATTCACCTTCTCATTGTTATTCTCACTCACATTCACCTTCTCATTGTCACTCTCACTCACATTCACCTTCTCACTGTCATTCTCACTCACATTCACCTTCTCATTGTCATTCTCACTCACTTCCACCTTCCACTGCCATCCTCACATTCACCTTCTCATTGTCATTCTCACTCACATTCACCTTATTGTCATTCTCACTCACATTCACCTTCTCATTGTCATCCTCACTTACAATCACCTTCTCATATTCATTTTCACTCACATTCACCTTCTCATTGTCATTCTCACTCACATTCACCATCTCATTGTCATTCTCACTCATTCACCTTCTTATTTTTATTCTCACTCACATTCACCTTTGCATTGTCATCCTCACTTCCCTTCTCACGCTCATTACTCACACACAGACGTCTAACACAAGCATCTTCCTCCCTCAGGTTGGACTCCCTTACACTGGGCTTCCGGCATTGGCCATCATGCTGTTGCAGAGACGCTCCTCGAGAAGGGCGGAGAAGTGAACGCCAAGACTAAGAATGGTAAGGCGATTGGAAAGCGAGTGACTTCTTAAAGGCACCAGAAGAATTTTGCTTTAGTTTCTTTTGTCTTCTTTGTCTTTATGGAATTTTATAACAATTATTGTTATAATTTAATAAGGGAATTTTTTTCATCTTTTATCATTAATTTTATTGATATTTATTTCTTTATTCTATGAATTTTTTAATAAAATATTTTCATAGATTATTTTATAACTAAGAAAATAATAGATTTTTCTATATTTCTTTATACTATAAATGTTATAATGATTAGTTATAATAATTATGATAATAATAAGTATGATCATCTTAATTATTATTGATATTATCATTATTATTTTCCTGATTATCTAAAAGAAATATGATCATCCTGATCATCAATCATAATCATCATCAATGGTGCTATTCATATTATCATTATTATTTCATTACTATAACTATCATTATTACTCCCATTTCTACTAAATTATCAATTATTATCATCCTTCTTCTTCTCATTATTGTTATTTTGATGGTGATCCTGTTCTTGTTCTCCTACATGCTTTTGTTGGTGGTGTTGTTGCGAGGTCTTTGTCAGTGATGACAAAGACAATGATGATAATGGAGAAAGTAATGGCAACAAAAGCAATAACAATAGTGATGATAATGAAAAGTTTCATAATGTAATGGTGGTAATGATAACAATATTAATGATAAAGTAATCATGTCCCCCCCACTGATAATTTAAAACACGTTGATGATAAACACTTTCATGATGATAATAGAACTAATGATAATGGTAATGACATATTTATGATAACAATGATAATAATAATGGTGATGATGAATAATGATAGTAATAAATTTAGAAATATAAAAGTTTAGTTAAGTCCCCTAACGGCGAGTCCGTTTTCTTTGACATAGTAATGTCTCACAAGTTCCACCAATATTTGATGTTTTTTATTTAACGCTTATTTACTACAAGAAAGACATGTTTTGTTTATGTTCCAGAACAAACCATTTTATCAAGGTGTATGTTTTTTTCCATTATGAAGACTATATATTTTAACTGCATTGAACACAGAAGTGATAAATCGTTTTTATATCAATATGATTTTCTGAATAAATTAGCAGACGCTCAACAACACCAGTGTTTCAATGGCTAAAGAACATTTTATTTACTGTACGAATTGTTGGCAAGAACAACCCCACATGTATAATTCTCCTACTCTTTGTCACTCTATATTTCTGTATAACTTCTCTATATTATATACTATATATATATATATATATATAACCATATATATATAATATATTTATTACTGATAAATAAATTATCAAACATTCATTTTCATTATAATATTCTTTTTCTCATTATCATACATATATTTTTTTTTTCTTGTTTCTTACCTTTTCATAATTCTTATTTTCATTAACATTCTAAGTATTTGCAGTTTTATTAATATTTCTAAAAAATATTTTTTTTTTACCCCATACTATTCCTAGCCCTTACCCTTATCACCCTAATCATCTCTTATTAATCTCATTCCTAAAACTAGTCTCATTCTCCCTCACATTCACCTTCTCACTGTCATTATTTTTTATTCTCACTCACATTCACCTTCTCACTGTCATTCTCACTCACATTCACCTTCTGATTGTTATTCTCACTCACATTCACCTTCTCATTGTCATTTTCACTCGCCTTCACTTTCTTACTGTCATTCTCACTCACATTCACCTTTGCATTGTCATCCTCACTTCCCTTCTCACGCTCATTACTCACAAACAGACGTCTAACACAAGCATCTTCCTCCCTCAGGTAGGACTCCCTTACACTTTGCTTCCTGGAACGGCCATCATGCTGTTGCTGAGACGCTCCTCGAGAAGGGCGGAGAAGTGAACGCCAAGGATAAGGATGGTAAGGCGATTGGAAAGCGAGTGACTTCTTAAAGGCGCCAGAAGAATTTTGCTTTTGTTTCTTTTCTCATCTTTATCTCTGTGGAAATTTATAACAATTATTATTCAGATCTAATAAGGATACATCTATCATCAGGTTTTCTTATTTCTTCATCATTCAATATTCTTTTTTATTTATCCAATCCTTATGTTTTAGTTGTTAATTTGAGTTATTTGTAAATGTTATATATTCATTATCATTTGTCATAATCAGGTATTCAAGGTTATGATTATTATTATCATACAAATATTCATTATTATTATACATTTATATCATATCATTTATTACAATTACATTTGTATTATTATTATTATTTCATAGAATTTTCTTTTTGTAATTGTCAGTTTTTTTCATCATTCATCTTTTTGTCTTCTCTTTTAACTCTTTTCATTATTGATATCATTTTTATTTTTACTTCATTTTTTCTTAAATATGATTTTATACATCTCATTGCTATGCTTATTCTTTTTATTGTTAGCGTTAGAATTATCACTATTTTAATAATTCATATTACTGCTTATTTCTATTGAAATTATTATCATTAGGTTATCCCCACGCTCCTCTTGTCATATTGATATTTTGCTGATGATCCTGTTGTTCTTGTTCTTGTACATGCTTTTGTTGTAGTTGTGAGGTCTTTATCACTCATAGTACCAGTGTCGGTAAATCATGATGGTAATGACAATGAGGATAACACAATGGCTTCCTTGTTCTTCCTTCTTGCAAACACCCAAGTCTGCTCACAGCTTGCTTGCAACAAACATGGTTATGCAGGTGCTGTTAAGAGGAATGCACTACTTAGCATTCATTTTACAAAATAGCTCTTCTCGCAACTTAAGTTAGGTTTGCTAAGTACAAAGATAACATATCCAAATGAAATATCAATAATATAAGTTCATACGAAAAAAGATATTACCTATTTTGTTTTATTATTATAATGATAAAGATAATACTAATAAAAATAACAACCATGATAATCATGATAAGAATAATAATAACAATGATAATAATAATGATAATGATAATCATGATAAGAATAAGAATAACATTGATTATGATTATATAAA
>NW_028236508.1:10000-12500 GCF_977035675.1 Penaeus japonicus | reverse complement strand
GTTTGACATGAGTGTGCAGTGGTGGGTCCATCGTCAAAGTCACTTTCTGCAATCACTGCAGCAGCACATATGGATGCTGCTGCGGAAGTACTGCCAAGACTCGAAATTTTCTGTGAAAAGAAAGCTTTAACATATGCTAGATATAGCTGTTGTTGAAGAGACCACCTGCCCGTTAGGTCTCTCGCCATAGGACGCACATCCGATGCCAGCTGTAAAGTATTCGTTTAACATATTGATGTGGAATCTTTTGTGTTGATTCCCCACCTGCACTACATAATTATGATCAGATATTCTATCTACGATATCATAAGGACCTTTCCACTGTGCCACCAACTTCTTGTGAGAAGTTGGTAAGAGAAGAAGGCACTTATCACCTACTTTGAACTGACGTACCTTTGTTTTCTTGTCGTAATAAGCCTTCTGCACTTCCTGTGCTTTCAACAGTTCTTGCTCGGCTAATTCACAGTAGACTGGAGGACGATTGCGCCTCAGATCAATGGACGTAGGTATATGTTTGACTTGACCTCTGCGTCCTCTGCATTTGTCGTCCCATAGCTCCCGCAAAATTTGAAGGGGTCCTCGCACAGCTCTTCCATTACACAAGTTCGAAGGGTGAGAACTTTAAAGAACTTTGCGGAACTTCTCTATACGGCGACCAGTAGCGGTGTATTTTTACAAATTATAGCGTGGCCATTCTTTCGGCTGCTCTGACTGCCATCCTCCTGAGCATTCTCTTCAGCGTGTGCCATTGAATCTTTCACAGAAGACCATTACACATCGGATGTTTTAATATGGAGTCGTTTCTTAGTCCCTTTATCAGACAACAACGAAGCACTTCTTCCATCATCGCAGAGGTGAACTGTGTCTCTGTACTCAATACCTGCCTGAGGAATACCGATCCTGCCAGAAGATTTGCAACCATGGCTCGGCGACGGTAACAGCATTTATATTCTTAAAGTGACACTGCTGCTGGCCATCTCGTACTGAAATCCCACAGAGCGTGAGGGATGTACTTGGATCCATCACTCGCCCCTCGGGTGGAATGGTCCGACGATGTCCACGGCGACTCTCTCGAAAGGCTCTTGAGGGAGTGATCTGCGGCATTAGGCTTCAAGTGGATTGCAGGTTTCACGCGTCCGCGGTCACTAGTCTTTTGACAAATATCCACATGGGAGGCGAACTAAACCTGTGCAATCTCCTGACCCATGCCAGGCCAAAAGAATTCCCGTCTGAATGCGTTTCAAGCGATTATTCTTCTGACCCATGTGACCTCCGAGAGCAGAATGGTGACTCAGCCAGAAAACAGCAAGACGATACCTTGCAGGAACGACGAACTGGAGACGCTCCTCTCCATGTTGCGTCAGAACCCTCCGGTAGATCCTCTTGTTTTTCACAATAAAACACGATTCTTCCCCATGTGACATACTTAGTGACATGGGGATTCTAACGAGGGATCACTCTCTTGCTCCTGTACAATATCTTGACAATTTACCAGATCACTTACCGACGTCAGAGGGGTTAGTTCTTCCTTCATTTTCACCATGCCTCTCGTAACAGCCGCAGCACCAGTTTGCGTTGCAGCATCAGCAGCACAACTATTCCTCACCCCTTTGATGTTTCCGATGACGATATCGAAGATCGGGTTGACCATCACGGCTGCCGTAACTCGCCCTGTAAAGAACGGACTCTCTACGGGTATGGTTGCCTCAGGGACAGTAACCTGAGTTCCATCAATCATTTTAACATTAATTCTCCTCCCGGTATATTGTTGTGGTAGGACATGACTTTGTTTAATAACACACCCCGACGAACCGTTGTCTCGGAGAACACTTACCCGAACACCCCATGAACCTCTGACTGAACGAGAAGAGGAGTTCTTGCTTCGCATGATCGCTGTGTGAGGTAACAGTATAGTCATATGTTGTGACTATTTATTCCCGGGGAAATGTCTTTAACTTGACTTCTCGGGAAAATAGGGCGGTTCATCTTCCTCACTCTACGGGAGGCCGGCACCTTTCTGCCGGTGACCTTGAAGTTTCCTGATTCACCGCCTCGCCACGGGATGTTTGTGCCGTTGCTGGGGTGGTATGTTAATTCGGCTGTGCTTTCGTCTGCAAATACTGATTCTTGTGAATTAGGGTAGGTTGAAACTTCTGTTGCTGCTGGAAAGGTATTTCTTGCCTTTCTTTCTGTTACTGGCCGATTGAAGAGGCCGGCTTTTTCCACTGCTTACGAGTGTGATACCCATATGCAGAAAAGTGGGCATCTGCCTTCTCAGCTATCTGCTCTGCTGTCTTGATCTTGTGGATCTTGAACTGTGCCACGAGGTCCTGAGGGCACGACTTTTCTAGCTGAGTATGTATCATCAAATCTCTGAGTCCTTCCTTTGAGTTAGGCGTCCCATCCTTCTGATCACTGGTCAAGGTAGCTTGCCAAGCAAACCAGGAACTGAGCGGCAGTCTCCTTATCTTGCATCATCGCCCGGTTGAACTGAAGTTTC
>NW_028236508.1:0-5000 GCF_977035675.1 Penaeus japonicus | reverse complement strand
TTTCAGGTGTGTTTTACGAGGAAGAGTTAGTTGAAACGGTTCTCTCTGAGTTTTACCCCATACGCATCTTAAGTAGAATAAGCAAGAAAACAAAACAAAGGGAATTTTTCGTAACATTCCTCGGTTGGCCTAAAAAGTTTGATAATGGATAAATCAGAGCGAGATTTCCGACATAATTATGGGGTGAATAACAATATCGATAATGGAAGAAAGGGATAGAAATAACATCCAGATTATTAGATTGTTGAGTAAAGTATCCTAGACAAATCGAAAAAAAAAATCTGTGGGTTAAAGAAACCTCAGATCAACTGTATTTCGCGAATATTTTCAAAGATACTAAAGAAACGTTTTCCAGTAGACTTGAAAGTACTAAAGAAACTAAAACCACATCAATTCATTATAAAGAGCATTGCTCGATCGAGAACCCCCATTCGTTTAACAAAAGGCTCCTGCGATCTCAAAAGGGCGGTTCCATTCTCGGTATCATTTTACCCCTGGCCATATCCGCTATCTCTGGCCTTCTCTCACAATGAGCTCGATTAGAGAGTTTTGCCTTATCCCCAAGGCAATAGCCGATAGCGTATTCGGTGAAAGACATCAGGAAACGAGAGGAGTAGGAGGAGGAGGAGAAGAAGAAGAAGAAGAAGAAGAAGAAGAAGAACAAGGACAACAACAACAACAACAACCTCATCCTCCAAAGTACACACTCCCGGGAGTAATCACCGTAACGCGAGAGGAGATTAACTCATCCTCATCGCCGTTACTGACCACTGCAAATGCCTCAGGCAAACCCCTCACTCGCGAGAACGTGAACAAATCGGAGTTTGCTATCATGATGATTGAGTAGAGAAAGTATAACGAGGAAGGGAGAAGAGGAAAGACCAGAAGAGGTGGGTTAAGAAATGTGGTAATGTACTTGCCATACCCTCCATCAGCGTATATGCGACCCAGAAAAATAAAGAAAGCGTTTCCTGATGAAGTGAAACTGAGTTTGTTATATCAAAATCAGCGACGTCTAATTTTTTTTTCACAAATTACAATGAGCAAGAAGATGGCAATCTGCCGTTAAACCGCTCGTGAACATTTATTTTAAACCAAGTGAGCGTGACTATATGGAGGGAATTCAATGAAAATATTCAATAAAAAACCCTCATCAGCTGGAATAATCAAGGTCATATAACGACTACTATACAAAATGTGAATATAATCGACGTGCTCCGATACACTGGTCGAGAGAATGCATCCTTGCACCCTGCACATAGACTACAGGACGTAGTTGTACTAGTTAAGGACATAGCAGGGATTCCTAAAGAACTCGTTTAGATAAGAGAGCCCGGTCGCATATATACTCTTGAAAAAGAAAAGAAAAAGAAAAACGAGATTGGTTAATAAAAAATATATATATTTTTTTAAATACAGACCCCCCCCCCCTACCGTATTTGTATATAAAGCGATGGGGTTAACATCTCGCTTTTACAGATGAGTCAGCACTTATAGCTGGCAGAGGCCGGGCCGCCTCGTGCATATAGCCCGGGCGAAGGGACGTCTTCGCCAATCTCTCTGAACTGAACTGAACAGCTCGCTAGCTAGTTACTTTGTTGTTGTTATGTGCGTGTATTACTACCCGAGGAAGAATAAAGATATTTGAAAACATGGCTGTGAGCCTGCGGGAAGAATTGTCCCATCTCCGTCTAAGATCAGCTGTGGCCTATTTGACGTATTTGCGGCTGACGCACCCCATACTAGAACAATTTACTTGTCAGCATTTTGTGTGCGGCAGGAAGGGGGGCCTGTATCTGACGGTTTTGGATATCGACGGGGTTGATGTTGCGACTTTTGTTGGATATATGAGGAGTGCGAGATATGTAGATGAGCATAATGTTAAGGTTTAAGGGTTAGAGAGAAAGAAGCAAGTGTGTGGGCTGAGGAGGGTGTATGACGAGTTTACGATTGTGAGAATAGTTTTTTGTTTTATTCATGTTGAGGCTGGTATGGATAAGTCTTCGCATGTTTTTTTTACCGGGACTTTAATGGCAAAGGGGCGTGGGATGAAGAGGGTGAGTAATTTACTGTGGGTCTTTTTTTTTCTTTTTTTTCTTTTTTTGAGGGTAGGAAAAAGTCTTAGCAGGAGGGAGAGGGTGTTTGATGTGTTTCTGGGAATGAATTAGGGAAGAGTATAATGTTAAGGTTTAAGGGTTAGAAAAGAAAATAAAAGAGTTATATTTGATGACTATTATGATTGTGATTAATATTATTACATCTTATACACGGTATTAAGGCGGGAAAACCAAAGTTGATGCTCTTGAAATGAATTGGCTCTGGTGCATGGTCTACATGGTCATCCTGATCCTGATCTTCTTCATTTGTCTGTTGGTCGTGATTATATATCGGCACGCTGTCATCGCTATCTCTCCTCAAATACAATGAATATCCATACAGTTCATCCACTAACATCGATGGAGATATCTTTATTCTTATCAACATAATAAACTCCCTGTGCCTCGGCGGAGAGAAGGCAGACAAAATTAACATTATTAACTTAATATTAACTTAATATTAACAGCCTGAACCCTCTTGACAGCTCAATCTCAAGGATCTTGTTTGTTCCAACGACACCGCATCATCTGGTTGCTGAAAGTTCAAATCAAGTGTTATAATTGTTCTCTCCTTCTCAAACGAATCGCGGTCAATAAGATGCTCTTTATGTAAACGTAATGTCTGTAGTGCTTGATGATACAAGTGAGTCGACCGACCGGCGAGGAAGGGAGCTAGACGCATTATAAACCGCTCTATTATTGACTGTCGCCAGCAAGCATGTGAGCTCATTATGTCTGAAATAGAGCGCATTCTTCGTATTCTTCCTCCGAAAGCCGATGGATGAATCTATAAACACAATGTACATTCTCTGAGGGATTAGATTGTTAAGATATACAGAGTGTGTCAGAGTTATTACTATGAGAGATATGTATAACAAGTAATTTTTGTATGTTCTGATTTCTCATGTAATTTCATATACAGTATAGGGCATGATTAGCCTAGCTTCATTATAATTCCTCTTCATAGTAATTAAAACACGTCACACGTCACAATTTATACTTCTATTAAAGGAAATTATCCAGATTTAGATTACCCAATTAACGGCCATACTTTGGTTGTTGTTTTTTTCTCTTTTTTAAAAATATCCATTTTTGGGTAAGTCGAGTGAGATGGATATTAATTAACCTTAGATTTGGAATATATATATACATATATATATATATATATATATATATATATATATATATATATATATATATATATATATAATACCGAAGATATACAGTGATACGCACGCGAGTGAGTGCCGCCGTGGGAACACCATCGCGCTTAGGTGGCTCCGAGCCACTCGCGAGTAGACAGTCGAGAAGATTCCAGAGAACGATAATCGTGAAAGAAAACGAGTGAAGTGAAATGTTCCGTGAGGAGCCTAAACCCGTGTGACACTGAAGCAAAAGTCTACGGGAATTATGTGCGAATTTTTGCGACTCAGTGAGTGATGAATTTGGAATTCTTGTTGAATGACCGTTAAATAAAGTTACACGCGCGGTTTTTCGCTTAACGTGCGACGAAGGGGTTACTTTTCTTTCGCTCCACACATGTGGTCCTTCACAGCCTATCGTGGCTTCGTCAGCACGGGAAACAGGGGAGTGCTGTTCGTGGTTTCGTAAACACATCTTCGGGAAGGAATGAAGGGCCACGTGGTGCAGTTGGCTATGTGGGGTTGCTCGGTGACACCTGCTGACCTGCTACACCCTTTCCATCGCTAGTCGCTATATGGGCATAAGCCGCATGCAAATTTGATCACTGTATTGTAATCGTTAACAGTACGGCTATAACACTACCAATGAAATGCGTGAAATACAGATCTTCTGTTGTTCAGATATTCAGTCTCATTCATACCATTTCTACTTTTGTCCTTGTATTGCGATCGCAATCTCTTGAAGCTCCTTGATATATGAAATGGTGCTCATGTCTGCAACCGACACTTCCTTTCTCCCGGTTCTTCCCCCTCTCTATCGCCCTTGGCCAAGCGCCACAGCAGCCTTCGATACTTGAGTGCCAAAGGGCCAGCGTCCCCTCAGCAGGGGATAGGAATCGGTTTCATCGCTCCAATCCCAGGACATCAATGTCGGGGAATCGTAGAGTCCAGTGTCGTCAGCCCGCTAACACAAACCCCGGAGAAGTAACAATGTAGAAAATGTCAGTAAGTGGAGGTAAGTACTTAGAGAGACACCTCAGATCTCACACATACACACAGATGTGTTTGTATATATATATATATATATATATATATATATATATATATATATGTATATATAAATATATATATATATATATATATATATATAATATATATGTATTTATATATATATATAATATATATATATATATGTATATTAGATATATATCTATATATATATATACTTTATATATATATATGTACATATATATATGTATGTATATACATATATATACATATTTTTGTATATATATATATATATATATATATATATAAATATATATATATATACATACATATTTATCTGCGTATACACACTTGCGATTATCATCATGGTTATAACCATTACCAATATGTACATTACCACTTTAATGGATATCATCATTAGTATTTTTATCATCAATATCATTTCTGTGACTATTCTTACTTTGCCTTGCATTTTCGATTTGTCTTCTTTTGAGCTTTTACTTTTCTATCAAATCACAATAAGATAAAGTCAGGCATGGCCGAGCGGTCCAAGGCGCTTTGCGTTCAGGTCGCTCGTCCGAGTATTCCGGGCGTGGGTTCGTCAATCCACTCCTGACACAGGATTTTATACTGGACAGGACCACTCACAACGCGCACGCAAGAACAAACATCCATGTGTGTATGTGGAGAGTGTTTCTGTCTCATATGCATGTATGTTCGCGGGCTGTTTAGCATGCGCATACCATATCCGTTG
>NW_028236507.1:0-7314 GCF_977035675.1 Penaeus japonicus | reverse complement strand
TGTTCTCCTTTATGAAGTTCTGTTGACCTGCGCTTGCCTTTTGCTTCTTCCTGCTTGCAATTTCTCTAATTTACGGTTGGTGCGACATCACAAGAAAGGCTAGAAACGTATATCCATATCACAATAGAATTATGCAGATTTTTGAATTCATAAAATGTCAATAGATGAATCTACCAAAATGATATGACATTATGGTGATGCATATATATAAATAACTGTTCTAATTCATTTATTAAGCTAATATTGTAGTATTCAGTACTGCCAGCTGCTTCTGCTTTTCGCAACCAGAAGAGGATGTGCAGTCTCCTCGTTTAAGATACAGCTTGCGAGGGAAGGGTTTGTTTTCCCTTTGCACGGGGCGCGGAAAGGGAACCGCTTCCCACTGATTTAAGACGCGGTCGCCACTCGCCTCTTCGCCACAGACGTGCATTGCCTCTGAACTGCCGTCCTGAACTTCCTCCCTTTTCACCACATAAGTGGCGGTCAGTGACTTGTAGTCGCTGTCGCAGCGTACAATTCGTAAGTTGCCGTGACGCAAAGCGAGTTGAAATCTTTAGAGATTTGGGCTTTATTGTTCTATCTAAGTTGCTTACAATTGCTCGGAGAAATTGAATTTTCGGATTACTTAACATATAGTGGCTCCTGCTATTGTTTATAAAGCCTTTTCACTTTCTTGTGTCACTCAAACTGCCGAATTCGTTGTTTGGATGTATAGATGGATAGGGAAAGCGAGAGAGAGAGAGAGAAACAGACAGACAGACAGAGAGAGAGAGAGAGAGAGAGAGAGAGAGGGGAATTGAGAGGAGAGAAGAGAGAGAAGAGACGAGAGAGAGAGCGAGAAAGAGCGAGGAGAAGGGCGAGGAGAGAGATGAGAGACCGAGAGAGACTGAGAGAGAGAAAGAGAGGAGGAAAGAGAGAGAGAGAGAGAGGGAGAGAAATTGAGAGAGAAAGAGAGGGGAGAGAGGGAGAATGAGAGAGGAGAGGAGAGAGAGAGAGAGAGTGAGAGGAGAGGAGAGGAGGAGAGAGTGAGAGAGCAGGAGAGAGGGGAGTGAGGGGAGAGAGAGGAATGGAGAGAGGAGAAGGGGAGAGAGAGAGAAGAGAGAGAGAGAGAGAGGGGAGGAGAGAGAGAGCGAGAGCGAGGGAGAGAGAGAGCGAGGAGGAAAGAAGAGAGGGGAGAGAGAGCGAGAGAGAGCGAGAGGAGTTAGAGTGAAGAGAGAGAAGTAGGCGGAGAGAGTGAGAGAGAGGGGGGAGAGAGAGAGAGGGGAGAGAGGGGGAAAAAAAAGAGAGAGAGAGAGAAAAGACAGAGAAAAAGAGAGAGAAGAGAGAGAGGGAGAGGAGGAGGAGAAAAGGGGGAGGGGAAGAGAAAGAAAGAGAGAGAGAGAGAAGGAGAGAGGGAAAAAAGAGAGAGAGGGGGGGAAGAGGGGAAGAAGAGAGGGGGAGGGGGGAAAAAGGGGAGAGGGGGAGAGAGGGGAAGAGGGGGAAAGAGAGGGAGGGGGGAGAAGAAGAGAGAGAGGGGGAAAAGAGAAGAGAGAGGGAGAGAGAAAAGGAGAGAAAGAGATAGAAAGAGAGAGAGAGAGAAAGGAGAGGGAGAGAGAGGAAAAGGAAGAAGAGAGGGGAGGGGAGAAGGGGAGAGGGGAGAGAGCGAGGGAAGAAAAAAGGGGAGGAAGAGAGGGGGGGGAAGGGAGAGAGAGATAGGGGAAGAGGGGAGAGAGGAGAAAAGGGGAGAGGAGAGAGGAGGGAGGAGAAAGAGAGAGATAAAGAGGAGAGAGAGAGAGAGAGAGAGGAAAATGGGGAGAGAGGAGAGAGAGGGGAGAGGGGAGAAGGGGAAGGGGAGGGGAGAAGAGAAAGAGGAAGAGAGGGAGAGAGAAGGAGAGAGAGGAGAAGAAGAAGAGGAGAGAGGGGAAAAGGGGAAAAAGGGAAAAGGAAAAAGAGAGAGAGAAAACAGAGAGAGAGAGATTAAAGAGAAAAGAGAGACAAAAGAGAGAGAGAGAGAAAAGAGAGAAAAGAAAGAAGAGGGAAAAAGGGGAGACGGGAAAGGAGAAAGAAAAAGAGAGAAAGAAGAGAACCCGATTTGGGCATTCAACAGCCCAAAAGTGTAAAGAAAGCTATAATAACGTAAAGGGGGAGTTAGAGAAAATAATTTTAAAATATATATTATAACCCAATTTGTCCCAAACGGGGTCACTAGTTTCCTGAACCGCAAGTACTGTTATGCTTATACTTTTTCCCCGGGATGCGCTTTTTCCCAAAAAAGTCATGCCCGTTTTAGAACCCCAAAAAACCCTACCTTCTGCATTCTTTAAATCGGAATGAATTACCCACAATCAAATTTTGCACATTGTTTTTTTCTCGGTATAATGAAAAACCCAAAATGTAAATAAAAATTTTTTTGATTGGCCTTTCCGTCACTTTCATCCTTTTTAGTAACCCCATTTTCGTGCAAACCCAAATTTTTTGGTTTTCCATATTATTTATTTTGGTGTTAGATATCTATCTTTGAATCTCCCCTTAACATATTCGGGTTACTGAAAAAATTTCATACCCAAATCAAATTTCAGATTTTTGGATGTACCCTCCTCTGTCCCACAAAATATAGGGAAACACTGAGGTAAAAAAAAAGGCTTTTAGAGTTTTGTTTTTCAAGGGTTATTTTAAAAAATCTTAGAAGCCCACTCTTTTCCTTTTAAACATTGTAAAAAGGTTTTTTTTTACTGCTTCTCTTTGGAAAGTATAATAACAAAACTTTTTAAAACATTCTGAGTAACAAAAAAATTTTTTATATTGCTCCATTATTAGATTAGATGGAATATATTAAAAAAGTTAAACTTGAAAAACATAAAGGAAAATTTTTGAAACTTTCATTTTGTGTTACTAAATTTAAAAATAAAAAAATTAAATTAAAAGTCATTTTGAGGAAACTAATTTTCCACTTTTTAAGTTAAAACGTAAAAAAAACAAGTGTCGGGTTTAAAAGGAATTCTTTTTAAACCCCGGGGGATAACAAAATTAATATTATAGAATTTTTTGTTTTTTTAATATTTAGTTTTTTTTATTTTATTATTTTTTTTATTATTTTTACTTTTCTTTTTTTTTTGGGTTTTTTTTTTTTTTTTTTTTTATTTTTTTTTTTTTTATTTTTTTTTTTGTTTTTGTATTTTTATTTTAATTTCTTTTAAGGATAGAATAAATAGATATAATAGATTTTTATATATATATATAATATATTATAAATTTTTTATTTTTTTTTTAAAAATATACACACACACACACACCACTCACCCCACACACACACATATATAAATTTATAATTTTTATAATATATATTTTATTTTATATTATATAAAATATTATATAAAATATTTTTATATAAAATATATATCTAAATTTATATATATATAATTTAATATATAGTTATATAAATATATTTTTATATATATCATATATAATATTTAAAAATATTAAATTTTAAAAATTATATATATTTATATATATATATATATATATTATATATATATATATATAAAATATATGTTTATGTAAAAAATTTTAAAAATAACACCACAAAACACACACACATATAAATTATATATAAAATATATATAATATATATAAAATATTATAAATATAAATATATATAATTTATATAAAAATTTCTTTTTAAAAGTAAAAGTTTATATTATAATAAAATTAAATATATATATATATATGTATATATATATTACATATATATATTTATATATATTTTATATAATTTTAAAATATATTCCTTTTTTTATTTTATTCAAATTATACATACATATTTTATATATATATTATATAAATTTTTTAAAATATTTATATATTTTAGAAAATATTTAAAATATAATATATAAAATATATATATATATATATATATATATAAATTACAAAATATATGTAAATATATATATAATATAATTATAAAAAATATTTTAAAATACATATGAAAATAATATTTATATAATATATATATAAATATTTATTTATTTTATATACATATATAAAAGTTTTATATAAACATACATACACACACCCCACCACATATATTTTAATATATATATAAAATATATATATTAATATATATATATTATTAAAAAAAAAATTTACAATATTATAATGTGTGTGTGGGTGTGTGTGGATAATCAAATTATACTACATACAGACCCCAAAACATATTATATAAAATATAAAATTTTATATATATATATTATATTATATATATTACATATAAAATATTTATTTATACTATATATATATTTTAAATAATGTAAAATATTTTTTTTATACAAAACCAACATACTTTACTTTCCACACATCCCATATATATTAATATATAAATATATTATAAAAATTATATAAATGTAATAAAATTTAATTATACATACAAAACATCCCCATAAATACATACCCCACAAAATAATATATATATATATATATATATATCAATATTTTATAAATATTTATATATATTATTTTATATATAATAGTATGTATGATGTATGGAGGTATCCCAATTAAAAATTTAATAAATTTTTATATATATTATATATATAAAATATATATAAAATATTTTTTTATGATTATTATATATATATATATAGATAGAAGATAGATAGAAGAGGATGATAGATGTTTTATAGAATGGTATATTATAAACTTATAAAATTTTAAAACATAATTAAAAAATTTTTAAAATTAAAATTATATATATAAAATAAAACCTATATATATATTATATATTATATATATAAAATTTATATATAATATTTTAAAATATTTATATAAAACCTGTATTTTAACATATTTTCCCCCAAATACCCCACAACACACACAACACCCCTTATATAAAATATACAAAATATATATAAATTAAATATATAAAAAATATATTTTTATAAAAAAAATTATATATATATATATGAAAAAATTTCCCATACGCCCAAAATGTAAAAGAAAGGGATGAAAGGGGACTGAATACTAAAAAAACGAAAGAGATGTTTTTGACGCGTTTCGACGGGGGGCCCTTTTCTCAAAAATACATAGCAATGTGAAAAAAAAAAGAATATATAAAATAAAATTTAGAGCTGAGGGGTCCCCCTGACTCCCCTTTGCCCGTGTAGGGTTTTAACTGAAAATTTGATGCTGCCGCAAACCTTGGACATTTTAAAAATCCCCCCCGACGTGGTGTTCATTTTTTCCCGTTGCGCGATGTATGCAGTTTCCCCAAAAATTTTAAAAACGCCTTGTTTTGGGCAACCCTTTGCTGACGATTTTTGATTCCTTCCAATTGGTAAAATTTTCCCGCCCATCTACGGGGGGCCCCCATGGCGTTAAAAAGCCCCTGGGGTTGACGGAGGGGCCTGCCGCCCCTCCCCAAAAACCCCCCTTTTTTAAACCACCCCCCCCGGGTTTTTTTTCGCCCCCCGTTTTAAAATACGTTTTTTTCGCAGGTATTTTCCCCGGGGATACAGTAAACGGCACGTGGGGGTTTGTTTGTGAGCGGTTTTTTGGGGTTTGGGCCAAAAACTCCCATCTTTTAAAAGGGCCCGGGAAAGTGTTTGCTATGTTCACGTTGGTACCGAAGTACCCGCTTTATAATCCCCGGAGATATTACATGAGGAGTTTTCAAGAAACCTGAGGGTGCTGCACGATCGTTTTCTGCTCTGGGGCCCTAGGTTTTTTCCCCCCTTTCCCCTTTTGAGGTTTTGCAAAAACCTTGGGGTACCGGTGTTTTACAAAGGAGTCTATTTTTGGTTTTTTCATTTTAAAATCTAAAAATTCAGGGCTGCAAATCCTTAGTGCCCCCTTAAAGGGAAAAAAACCTTTTTCCTTTTTTATATATATATATATATTTTAAAAATTTTATATATATATAAATTTATATAATATATTACAAAATTTTATATATATATATATATATTATGTATATATTTTATATATAAAATATAATTTTTATACAACATATATATATATATTAATATATATATTATATATATATATATTTTATATATTATATTTATCAATTCCAAACCCGGAAAATTTCCCCCTCCTCTAGAAATAAGTATTTCTAATGTGTCCCTAAAATTTTTCAAAAGAAAAAAGAAAAAAAAATGCATCGCCCGTCAAACAAAACCCTTTAAAAAAACCCCCCCCGGGAATTTTTTTTGAATCTCTTTTAAAGTGTTTTCCCCGTGGCTCCCCGCCACCGGGAGTTTCTCCCGGAAGTATTGCGGACCCAAAATTTCCCGGATAACCATGCCTTTTCTGCGAAGGGGTTTTTGGGGTGTCGTCGCGAAAGGTGGTTGTAGAGTGGTTTTAAAAAAGGGGTATAAATATAAATTAGGAAAGATATCAATGAAACCCAGCGCTGGTAAGGATTTTTATCTATCCCCGGGCGGGTTCTTTTTAAAACCAAGAAAAAAGTTTTATTAAACACGGGAATAAATTCCCAAAAAAAAAAAGGAAAAAAAAAAAAAAAAAAAAAAAAAAAAACATACTCTACTTAAAGGGAAAATTTTTCTACATGAATGGAATTGATCCCCTTTCAATAGCCCTTTTAAATTTTGGGAATTTTAACTACACACCCTTTTGGGCATGGGCAATGCATCATAGTGGAAGTTTTTGAATCTCTGAAACATATCAGCTTTTTTTAAAAAATAAATGGGTTTCTATTTTTTCCCCGATATCCCGGATTTTTTCCTAAAACAAACTCAAAAATCGCTGAGAACCATCGCCTTTTCCCTCCTTATAAATGGGTCCTTAAAGGGGCTTTTTAAAAGGGGGGGGGACGAAGGGCTTCGATTAGGGAAATTTACTTTGAAAAAAAACCCCAAAAAAAAAAAGAAGTTTTAGAGTGAAAAGATTAAAGTTTTTTTGGAAACGCCAAAAGAAAAAGAAGAAGGAAAAAACGCGAAAAATTTTCCCCCTTCTGACCTTTTTCCCCCGGGAAAATAATTTTCTTTGAGCGGGTTTTTGGCCCCTTTTTTCGGGGATCTTTAAATTTTTATTAAACAGCGTTTTTATCGGATCAACCATTTTTTGATTTTGTGGAAGTTCCCGGGCCCGGGGCCCCTGTGGGGTGTGTGTGGTGTGGGTGTGTATTTTATTTTAAAGGGTGTGTGGTTTTGTGGTGGGGTGCCTATATATATATATATAATATATATATATATATATATTAAAATTATATTATATATATTTATAATATATTTTTATAAATATACATAGGGATATATATACATATTTTATTCATACATATTTATACGATATATATATATTTATATATATATATATATATAT
>NW_028236506.1:35000-37500 GCF_977035675.1 Penaeus japonicus | reverse complement strand
TTTTAATAAAATATATATATATATATATAATATAGATAATATATATATATATAGACATATATATGTACATACATATACAATATATATATATATAATATACATATAATATATCATATTATATATATATATAGATATATATATATATAGAAATGTATATAAATAATATTATATATATATAATATATGTTATATATATATATATATAATATGTAATATATATATATAATATATATAATATATATACATATATATATATATATATACATGTATATAATATATAAATACATATATATATATATATATATATATATATATATATATATAAATAATATAATAGTATATTTGTGTGTCGTGTGTTCGTGTTGTGTGTGTATATTGGTGGTGTTGTATGCGTGTAATATATACATATATATATATATAAAATATATATATATATATATATATATATATATATCCAGAGAAGGAGAGAGAGATGAGAGAGAGAGAGAGGTAGAGGAGAGAGAGAAGGAGAGAGAGAGAAAGATAGATTAGATAGATTGATAGATATATTTTATATATATAAATATACATACATACATATACATTTGTATTAGAATTATTTATACATAACTAGTATATCTATATATAATAAAATATATATATTCTATATATAATAATTTATATTAATTTATTTATGTTTATATTTATAGATTTCACACACATAATCTATAAAAATATATATATATATATATGATATATATAAAGAATATATCCAATATAGATATATTAATATATATATATATATCTATAATATTTTGGTAGATATTTAAATATATATAATATTAATATATACATATATATTTAATTATATTATGGATATATTTATATATAAGTAAATATAATTTATATATAAATATATATATATATATATATATGAATATATATATATACATACTTAGATATATGTGTGGCGTAAATAATAATATATATATAATATATATAAATATATATATATATAATATATATAAGACTTATATATATATTATATATATATATATAAATAACATTAATATATATATTGATATAACTATGTATATATATAAGATATAAAATATAGTATAATATATAAGAGATTGCGTGATTATATATATCATATGGATTATATATTATCTATATTGTATGAAAATGTTGAAGTATATGTATATATATATCTATATAGTATATATAATATAATAAATATATATTATATAATATATACAATTAATTAAAGATATTTATATATATATATATTTGTAATAAATATATATAAGATATATATATATATATATATATATGTAATATATATGAATGCTGACGATGTTCGAAGGGGTGGTTAATATACTTAATATTATAAGTATACTATATATATATTATATATATATATATATATATATATATATAATATATATATATATATATATATATATATAGGTAATGTATATGTCTAGGTCTATATACCTATATATATATACATAGATACTAATATATATATTTATATACACACACACACACACCACACACACACACACACACACAACACACACACACACACAGACACGCACACTAGCACACACACACACATACAAAGACACACACACACGCACACACACACACACCATATATATATATATATGATATATGCATAAACATATATATATATATATATATATATATGAATATAATATATATGTATAATATATATATATATATATTTTACATATTTGCATGAATATATATATATTAATACCATATATATATATATATATATATATATATATAATATATTATATATATATTTATTTAATTATAATATATATATATCTATATATATTATAATATATATACATATATGATATATATATATATATATAGATATATATTAGATATGCTATATACACACACGACACACACACCACACACACATATAATAAATATGTATATATATATATATTTATATATATATCTATAATATATATAAATATATGAATATATGAATATAAAATTTATGTATACACACACATCACACACACACACAACCACACACACAATATATATAATATTATATATATATATATATATATATATATATATATATATATATAATATATAACATTATATATAAAATACGATAATTTTATATATATAGAATATTATAAATATATATATAAATGGGGCCAATAGAAAATATATATATTATTATAGATATATATAGATTTATTATGTATATATAAAAATTTCATATAATCATATTCTATATCTATATGCTATCTATCTATCGATCTATATACATATATATATATATATATATATCTATATATAAATATATATATATATAAATCTAAATGTATATATAAATATACATTTATATATATTAAATATATATATATAAATCTATATACAATGTAATATATACATGTAATATTTATATGTAGTATAAATTTATATAAATCTAAATATATATACATATAATGTATATATTATAA
>NW_028236506.1:22500-27500 GCF_977035675.1 Penaeus japonicus | reverse complement strand
ACATATGTGATTCTATATTATAAATTCATTTTTATATAAAATATCATATATATATATATATTATATAATATAATATATATATATGTGTGCTGTGATGTGTTGCTTGTGTGTGTGTCTGGTGTGTGTGTGTGTGTTGTGCTTATATATATGTATATATATATGTATATGTATACATACATATATGTATACTTATATATAAATACAATTATATACCATAATATATTATACATATAATATAAAAATATATATAAAAATATATATATATATATATATATATTCATATATATACATATATATATATATATATATATATATATATATATTATATATATAATATTATCTCTGTGTATGTGTGTGTTGTTTACATATAAAGAAAGAAAGAGAGAGAAAGAGAATGGAACACGCGGTAAACTACCTCTTTTATTATAGTATTCCCTGTATTCTCATTTCTTTCTCGTTTTCTTACTGGTGGTACTTTCATAGATAACTTTAGAGTGTGGCGCTCACTTAACTTATTTGTCTCGTCCTTTTTTTTTTTTCTCTTGTCTTCGTACATTTTTCTTTTGACTCTCTAAATATATCATCAACAATCACTTTTTGTGAACACAGAATTTTTTTTTTTTTTTTTTTTCTTATAATCTCTCACTGATTTTGTAATTTGTTTACATACGCATTCATCCCCACACCCCCCCCCCCGAACACTCAGAATGGCAAAACAGTAACATTCATGATTCTCCCTTCTCTTTTTGACTCTTATTCTTTATAGCCAGAAGTATTTATCATATATGATCGGTGAATTCGAAATTGTTGTACACATATATGCGCAACTGCATATAACAACAACGTGCAAAGAGAGAGAGAATGGGAATTATGTAAGGTCTAGCAATGAACAATTTTTGAAAAATCTTTGACAACTAGTGTAGTATAATTCAGATACATTAGCCTTTTGGCTAATGTACTGAATATGTACTTTTGCCTAATTTTGAATATATACCTTGGGATATTCCCGGTTGAGAAGGATTTCAACCGTCGGCCATAGATTCGGGCACGGATTCACTGGGAAATGAGTATATATTAAAATGCGTTACTGCATTTTACCATCTTCTCATATATATATATAAATATATACATATATATATATATATATATATATATATACATATATATATATATATATATATATATAAGATATATATATATATATAATATATATATATAATTATATATATTACATGCTTGCTTGCTTGCTTGTTGGATTTATTGGCTATCAATCCAGCGGCACAGGCCAAGCGGTTATTAAGCCAATGATTCCATTTTATTTTTTTATTCTATATCAATCTATATAAGGTCATAAAGGTTTTTGTCTCCTTTAAAAAAGATGATTACATTACTAATTATTTTTTTTTTATTATTTTATCATTATCAGATAGAAGATTTTTAACTATTTAATTTCAAATGTTTTTTAAATTTTGAAAATAATTTATGATAATTGTCTTTTGTTTTGGTGTTGTTGACAGGATATTAAAAAGTGTGCCACTGACTTAAATATCTCTGACAGTTGGTTCCACACTGTGGAGGGAATGTTTTTTTCAATGTAGGGAGTGAGGTGGGTGAAGTTCTTGTTGGACATTGACCCTCAGTCGGCGCGCCGGCCAACCACCACCTCCTCCCTTACTTGTTTTCTTCTGTAGGCTGTGTCCCACATTTCAATTTTTTCTTTGTTTTTGTGGGTTATGGTGAGGTCGGTCCACTCACTTCCTCTGCCACAGGAGATGGATTTATTTGGCTTTTATAAAAGAGACAAAACACCTCGAGAATTCTGTGTGGATACATACCAGGCACCAGAGTCGCCAGTTCGGACCCGGCTAGTTTTGTCAGCCTGTTTCATGTTAACCATGGGATAACCCGAGTGTCCAGGTACCCATATCAGTTTGGATTGATTTATTGGCACTATGCATTTTCACGAATGATATTACCACTGTATTTCATTATAGGTGGTTTCTAGTGATTTAATGGCTTTAAATTGAACTTAACGAGTCTGAAAAAATGAACTATTCTATCGTGGGTCGTCGATAGGGCAAAATCTAAAGCTTTATCTATTGCAAAGTTCGGCAAGAAAGATCGATGTATGATTCGGCAATCGAAATCTCAACTGACATTTCAGTCGACCATACACCCGCTCCCCACACACTCGTCCTGTCTTGGACCCGTCGGTATATTAAATGAAAAAAGGAAATATGTTTAATTAGGATCTCTCTGAACCTCTGGCCGTTACCTCCACCTCCGACATCTGAATAGCGTGGCTTTGGCTGATGGTAGCCAGTCTACAATGGTGGAAAAATTAGGGTGTTTCCCACCGGTGCTATATTTGACTGAACCCAGGGTATCCGATGGGTAGAGAGACTATACCGACTTATTATCTGTGAGGTCATGGAGTCTATTGCCCAGCGGCTTTCCGCCGCGTTGCTGGGGCCCTAACTGCCGGCGCAAAGCATCCCTTGTTAGGATGATGGGGTTGCCTGGCTACCTTGGCGGCATAAGTTTCAGCGCAAAGCTGAGCCGCGTCTAAGACGGGAGGGGAGGTTTACTCCCCGACTCTACCTCTAGGCGCTCTCAGTGGCGAGTGCACATAAGGGCTCCAAAAAATAAAATTAAGGGGCCTCCTAGATCCAGACGCGTAAACACGCCATTCTGCACAACATTCAAACCTTTTCAGAGTTGAGGCTCGTTGCCGAGCCATACACGATTGACCTTAAATCTACTATAGATCTAATCCAGGGATTTATATAACATAGGAGCAGTAGAGACTTTCTGTCAGCTCCCGGTTTGTGTCCAGGAATGCACTTTGATGGATTGGGTGCTTTTTGACATTTATTCTTTAACTGACCAATGTGGTCTTTTCACAATTTAATCTACTATCAAAGAGTAGACCAAGAAATCTAGCTGATATTTTGAATAGGTATTGGAATGGTTGTCTAGATGTTTAGCCTGATGTTTTTGGGCTTTCTCCTATGTGTAAAAACCACGCCCAAATACTCTTTCCTTATGGAAAACTTAAAACCCCACTGGTAGGCCCCAGTTATGAATCATATCCAGTGCCAATTGGGATCTGATTTGCGAGAACTCTGGCATTATTGCTGGAGTGCCTATATGCACAATCATTCGGCGTACAGTGAGTATTTAAGATTCCGAGGAGGAGATGGTTAAAATGATCATTTATTATACATAAAAATAATGTGGGAGACAAGACACTTCCTTGTGGGACCCCGTTTGCTGGGGACAAAAATGTCCGAGAAAGTGACGTTGTCAGAAAATAATTTGGACAGAAAACGTTCTGTCAGAAATGAAATTTTGGATAAAACAAGGCAAGTTTTCCACGTAATCCGAAAGCCATAAAGTTTTCTGAGTAGGCCATGTCGACCCACAGTCATGTCGTAGGCTTTTTTCTATGTCTAAAAAATCTGATATCAAAAAATGCTTTTTTTTGCAAATGCCTCATGAATATGACTTTCCAGTTTTTACTAGCTGATCGAGAGTTTGGCGTCCCTATTCGGAAGCCGCCACTGCCTCGTCAACTAGTAAATTTCTGGTAATTTTAAAAAAATGCAATAGCCTACTATTTTACAATTCTTTCCATGACCTTGCATAAGCAACTTGTCAACGCAATTGGGCGGTAAGAGATGGCGGATCTGGGATTTCCCCCTCCTTTCAATATGGGATTGATGTGGGCGAAGTGCCATGACTTTCGAACTGTCTGGCTTTTCCAAATTTCATTGTACACTTCTAGCCACTTACTCTTGTCATCATGATTAAGATGCTTTTAATCATCTCATACCGAATCTCCACATCGTGGGCCTGGGGATGTTCCCTCTACAGGCTTCCTAGGGCTCGGACAAGCTCATTTCCATTGTAAGGTCTTTTATTGTAATCAAAAATTATCTCCTGTGGCAAAGTGAATTGGTTGCAGCTCGGATGCTTTCCTTGGTGGTTCAGGAATGCAGGGTTGTTAATTTTCCGAGCTGCTTGTATTAAGAGAAACTGCTGGCGATTGTGTTAGCAATGTCTCTAGGTTCATCATAATTTATTTCCCTCATGTAAGATGTTTTGATTTTTATTGATTGTTTTTTTTTTTCTATTAATTTCTATTTGACTGTGGACCAAAACCTCTGAAATTTTAGTATATTGCTATTTATCGTAGAGGACAAAAGCTTCGCCGGAGTCTCTTTTGGACTTGTAACCTGATTGTTTCATACGAGCCCTAGCTCTCGCTTGTTTGTATTTGCGAAAGTTCTCGTTGGTAAATATTATTATGGAAAAAAAGCCTGTAGGCCCTATTTCGTCCACATAGCGCCCTGCGGCAATCTGGTGTCCACCATGTTGAAAACTCTATGGCTTAACGCTATCTGTCGAAGTCTTAGGGTATGGTTGCCATTGACTGCATTTATAAAACAATTTTGAAACATTGTTTACTTTATCATCAATGGTTTCTCCAACAAACTTCGAAGCTTGACCCGCTCCTTGTGAAGGCGACCCAATCTGCTCTTTTTACGTTAAATTTTGGGTGCTGGAAGGGCGTCCTCGTGGTTTGTCGCATGAATATTTTAATACAAATAGGAAGGTGGATTCGCTTCCCAACGAGTCGTCAATGGTTGTGCCACAGGGCACTTGGCTGCTAGTGTTGGCAGGAAACCAGTGATAGGTCAATAAAGCTCAAATTACCCGGTATTATCGTCTATTTCGTTGGGGACTACCATTCATTTAGAAGAACCAGATTCAGAGTCGTTGATCACAACTTACTACTTGCTCACCTCTACCATTCACCCCGCCATGGGAACCACCAAGGATGTATGACGAGCCATTTGAAATCACCTAGAATTAATTTATTGTTTGGCACCAGACTTGTCCTGAATAGCAACAAAAACACAGCATCATCATAGATTAACCTTTTATCAGGTGGAACAGTAAGCTGAGCATAGAAGAGTCAGATACGTGTTATTGAA
>NW_028236506.1:2500-17500 GCF_977035675.1 Penaeus japonicus | reverse complement strand
GTCAGTTTCATTTTTTCTCCTAATTGCATACTTAACATTAGGGTATTTCAATAATTGCAACTTTTGAAATGTCATTGTGTCTGTACATAAATAGGCTCCATATATCATAAATATGAAATGAGAAACAAAATCAGCTTGATCTGATAACGTTTAGGGTTTGCATTTTCTAATTTAATATGTTACACATTTCAGCGGAATTGGGGCCGCGCAGGCAGACGAGGTCCACCCACTTCGAACTTCCTCGCAAACGTTAAGTGATCATAGTTCCCTTCCGAATCACAACCAAATTTATGTCTTTAGGTGCATCAAGATCCTTGCTAAGCTTGGCAACCTAAATATTGCATGTAACAAATTTATCACTGACCTTAAATACCGCATATAGCAAGTTCCTCGATGACCTTAGGTCGGAAGTCTTTCAATACTTCTATTTCCTCACTGACCTTAATGGCCCATAAAAGTAATGCCCGTGTTTCTTCACAAAAATGTTAGTTTCTGCATATAAATGTTAGTTATTGAATAACATTATTATAAATTCCAACAAGCTTCTGTTGTGTTGCTATTTGTTTGTGATATTTTGGCACGATATAATTCGCTGAAAGTGTTTGATTTAAATTCAAACGTTTCTGGACGAGAAAATGCTTCGAAACTTATGACTGAATTGAAGAATTATATCAGAAATTTGGACTGAAGACTATTGATAAACTAAATGCTATCACAAAAGTACTTAACATAAAGAAAGTATATTATTATACACAGAAGCTTCGTTTATTGGTACTGAATTCGTATCTTTTAAAGGCAAGAGATAACCGAGAGAAGTGCTACAAGAAGACATCGAGTGGTATGAAGCAAAGTTAAGTGGTAGTGCTGGATCCCTTGGTTCTATTGACCATAAAGCTACTAAAAGGAATACAGAAATAAGAGGAAACGTAGTCTGGTAAATAAAATGACTGAGTGAGATCCAGGAATATGTGAAAACGATACAGATGATGAACATGATAACGGAAACCAATCTTCCTCAACCTTAGAAGATTTGTTCACTCCTGATGACTGCCAGGGAAGAAATGGAAATAATGCAACAAATCTTATTGGACTCCTGTAGTGGAAACTGCATTGTGGTGGAATGTTTCCAGTGAAGTTGTACAAAAGATACTGATGATTTTTTCTCAAGTAGTAGGTCTTGACAGCAGATTGATTCCTTCAGATACTACCATATTCCGCAAGAAAAGGGAGTCAACTACTGGTAAAAGAGATGACACTCTAGCTTCATTGAAGAAAAATAATATGAACAAAAACAATATGTCATAACCTCAGGGAATTAACAAAAGTGATTGATTTTTTGAGGATATAAATGATGAGGTCCTTTTTAAGTGGCCAATTGACTTTAATACAATTGATGGGTAAGCATTCGTGAACTACTGAATAGACAAGCAAAATTATTTTGTCTTGAGTCCTTAAAAGAATTTTTAAAAACATGATATTTCCTAGGATGTGCCAGTTGGTGTTAGGTGGTTAGGTTATATGTGCTCATCATTGCATGTTTGTATCACCTGATGTTGTACTTGATAAATTATAAAGTATTGAAAATGCTGATTTGCCATCCCAGACAAAAGTTGGCTTGAAAGACAATCTTATTAGATGCTTGAGGACATTGCAAAAGAACCCTAGTGTTATCAAAGGTATCTTCGAGTTCTCCAAGATCCATTTCTTTTACTGGCGAAAAGCTGTCATTAGTACCGGACCGACAATATTTCAGACAGTATTTGGGGCATCTCAAATGTGTTCAGGAGTAGGGATTAGATTTGGGTTTGAAAAATCCTACTTTGCATCCATCAGTAGATGTCTGCATAACACAGATGTCATTTTCATGCCACTCTCTCACGATGCTAACTGCATACATGAGGTATTTGGTATGCTGAAAATGGGACTGGAAAAAGCTGGATATACAAACCAGCCAAACTGAAAGATCGAATTCGGTACAATTTCTCCATGGGAGGCTATGAGTGTACTAATTCCCGGCCATAATCAGCATTGTGAAAGCCTGATTGGAGACGTGAAGCGGTCCTGGGACATCAATACCCTTGTCTCTATATCAAATACACGGTAATTGCGGAAGAGAGTGAAAGGAAATGTGGATGGGGGAATACAATATGTATGAGAAGTTGTTGCATATTGCGAATAAAAGATACGTTTCTAATTTGTAATATACTTTCACAACGTGTTATATTATGCTTAATTATAGAAAAAAAAATCTTAAAAGCTAAAATTATACTATACACGATTAAATAAATCAACATAATTTGAATACATCGTTAAGTAATTACTGCTAAAATGACGAAGAAAATATAGAGGTCGGGTAATTTCACCCCAGACTAAACTAATTATTTAATCGTATTTTTCGTATCTGAGTAAAAAGTTCAATAGGTAAATATTGATAAAAACAAATAAAAATGGTATTAATAGTCAAGAAAAAATAAATGGAGTCTACTTCTGAACAGAATTTGAAGGATTTTTCAAAAATCACCAACTATTGAAATACCCTACTTGACATCCTCATACTTATTGTTACCGATAAATACGATATCTTAAACTGGCAAACTTGATTTTCTCCCTATATGGTAGCTCTCAACCACTATGATATCAAAAAGGAATATAATTATTTAAATAACAATGAAAGGAAAAATAAAGACGGAAAAAATGATGAGCTACAATAATAAGCATTTTTTTTCATCTGGGGGAGAACTATTTCTTTTGAATAATTATGATAATTACGTTATTAATGATGAACTTAATGACAATTCTGATCAAAATAAAGATAAGGATGCACAAATGATAATGATTTTAATTGAAATATATTTAATAATAATAATAATTTAAGTGATAGAAAATATAATAATTACTGTAATCAAACTGATAATGATTATAATGGTTACGTAATTGATGATGGAAATTAGGACAATAATGCAAAAATGATAATGATCTTAATTGAGAAAATACTAATAATGCTAATGATCTTAATAAGATTAATGCTAATGAAATTAATAATGAAACAGTTGCTAATAAGATTAATGACAATAATAATGATAGCAACGCTGATAGAATACATATTGATACTGCGTTACGAAAAAATTATAATGATTATTAAAATAGTATTAACATAAATAATAGATAGAAAAAAGCACACGCCTTTTCTTAAACTACATTTGATAATAAGGTTATGAAATGATGCTATTTTAGTAAAAATAGCGTAAATGAGGATAATAGTAATACAAATGTAATAATTTTTGTCAAAATGTTACGATATTATAAAAATAAAAGTGATCATAATGCTAATAACAAGTACTAAAGCATAATATATAAATTACTAATTTTAGTAAAGATAACATAAATAATAAAAATTAAAATATGATGATTATTGAAATCAAAATAATAAGCAAAACGGTGTATTTGTGTTTTCTTATTTATTTCATTTATTTATTGTATTTTTTCATGTAAAAAAGTAAAACATTATTACAATTGAAGTAATAATGTTATTAATGCCAAAAATAAGGACAATTTCGGTCGATATGAATATGATAATGCAAAAATATAATTTTGTTTCCAAAAATAATGCTAATCATTATGATGATATTAAAAAGAAAGAAAAATTACAAAAATAAACATATCAGAGTTATTAATGATGGGAATATTATTAAATATTATAAGGAGGATTTTCAATAAGAGAATCACTACGTTAATAATATATATATATATACATTTCTCATATTCAAAATAAAATCAAAAAATAGAATGAAAGAAAAGAAAAGCTACGGAATTGAGAACAACACTTTCTATCCTCTTCTTCGTTTCCGCTCTTTTGTCACTTTTAGGTGGAGAACATGTAAAATATATGAGATATGATAATCATGATTCCTTTGATTACGTTATTAACGATTAAATTAATTCTGATCAAAATAAAGATAATGATGCGAAAATAATAATGATTTTAGTTAAAACAACGTTGATAATAATTATGTTAATAAAGTTGATTAAAACAATAAATGTTATTAAAATGACTATAAGAAATTAAAAAAACGATAATAATAGCAAAAACATGAATAATGATTATGATTCTTGAAATAACATTAAAAGTAAGGAAACGGAAAAAAAAAAAAAAAAAAAAAAAAAAAAAAAAAAAAAAAAAAAAAAAATATATATATATATATATATATATATATATATATATATATATATATTTATATATAAGAAAACCCTCCTTTCCTTTAACTATTTTTGACGTTGATGAAATAATTACTGTAATGATTATGATTACAACATTATAAAGTGAAGAAAGCTAAAAAGGTACAGAAATATAGAAAATGCTAATAGAGTAATCAGCTTAATGATTATGATAATGGTAATTACGTTATTAATGGAGAAAATCATGATTATCCTGGTAAAAATAAAGATAATGATGCGAAAATGATCATGAAAATTAAGACAATTCTAATCAAAATTAAGGTTACAATCCAAAAAAATCATTATAATAATAAAAAAGATACGTTAATGATAAAAATGATAATCATATAAGTAATAACGATAATAATAAAACTATTGACAATGATAATAGTTAAAAACTATTAAGACAGATATAGTATTTACTGTAATTACAGTAATAAACAATAAAAGTTATAATGATAAAAGTTCTGACGCCAATAAGGGGAGAAACAATTTTAAAATCTGATAAAAATGAAGATATGATGCGGAATGGGTAAAATTTTTCCGAAAAATAACGTTGATAAAAATACATAGGGACAATAATAATGCTAATGATAACAGCGCTACGAAAAAATAAATAAGATATTATGATTCTTAAGATGATTATTACTACACCCCAAAAGATCAAAAGAAAAAGAACTAAAATGCAATTTACAAAAATAAGCAAGATGGTAGTTTCTGGACTTTTTGAGGGAGAACATAAAAAATACAGAAGAGTCACTAAAACGAAGATGTTCATAACATAAATGATAAGAATAATGACAATTATGATAAGAACTTTATTAAAATGATAATAACTTTATTAAAAAAAATAATGATAATAATATTAATGACTAACATATAATAATGTAATTAAGATGATCATGATTTTACGAGTTACGTTAATAATGATGAAAATATGAGCAATTCTGATCCATATAAAGATAATAATGCGAAAATGATACTAACCATTGTAAAAAAGATAATAAAAGTAATAAAAATAACATTAATGATAATGACAAAAATGATGACGGTAATGATGATAATGATGAAAATAATGGTAACGCTAATTAAAAATATATTAATAACTTCGAAAGTAAAAATGATTATATTGATCAAAATACGAATAAAAAAGATTAAAAGAAAAAGATGAAAAATGAAATCTACAAAAATAAACAAAACACTTGTATTTTCGATTTTTTAAGGGAGAACGTGTCCAAAAATATAGAATAATTATAATAAGGATTATGAATTTAATAACTACTTAATGATGAAAATCAGAACAACTCTGATCAAGAAATTGTATGAGAGTACTCAATAAAATATTGAATATTTACTGTAATGATTATGATTTTACAATTACATTATTATTGATGAATATAATAACAGCTCTTACCAAAATAAAGATAATGTGAAAAAATAGTATTGTATAAGTTCCGTTAATGAAGATAATGATAATAAAAGCAATTAAAATATAATGATAATTGTAATGAAAGTAATTTTCATAATAGTTACATTATCAATCATGAAAATAAAGAATGGAAATAAATGAAATAAAACAATTTCTAACAAAAATAAGGAAAAAATGCGAAAATATGAAAATATGATGAAAAATGTTTGTGATATCATTGAAAATAATAAAAATAATGTCGGTATTGATAAAAAATAATAGATTTACCAAGAATACATGAATCATTATAATACAAAAATTAATAATAACATTATTAAAATGATATCAAAAGAAGTGATATCAAAAATAAAGAACTAAGGAAAGTTTTTTTTTCATAGTTATTGGTGATAACAGGTCAAAGAAAAAAAAAACTATTAAGCCACTTTTGGACTTTTTAGGGGAGATAAAGTAAAACAATATATAATAATTATTGCAATGATTATTGTTATAATAATTACAGTGGATGGGGAAGGCGCTGCAGGGGACTCTGTGGCTGAGGCTCTCACTGCAGCTGTGGACGGGGCAGATGCTGCAGGGGACTCTGCAGCTGAGACTCTCACTGCGGCTGTGGATGGGGCAGAGGCTGCAGGGGACTCTGTGGCTGAAGCTCTCACTGCAGCTGTGGACGGGGCAGATGCTGCAGGGGACTCTGCGGCTGAGACTCTCACTGCGGCTGTGGATGGGGCAGAGGCTGCAGGGGACTCTGTGGCTGAGGCTCTCACTGCGGCTGTGGATGGGGCAGAGGCTGCAGGGGACTCTGTGGCTGAGGCTCTCACTGCAGCTGTGGACGGGGCAGATGCTGCAGGGGACTCTGCGGCTGAGACTCTCACTGCGGCTGTGGATGGGGCAGAGGCTGCAGGGGACTCTGTGGCTGAGGCTCTCACTGCAGCTGTGGACGGGGCAGATGCTGCAGGGGACTCTGTGGCTGAGGCTCTCACTGCAGCTGTGGACGGGGCAGATGCTGCAGGGGACTCTGCGGCTGAGGCTCTCACTGCAGCTGTGGACGGGGCACATGCTGCAGGGGACTCTGCGGCTGAGACTCTCACTGCTGTTGTGGATGGGGCAGAGGCTGCAGGGGACTCTCTAGCTGAAGCTCTCACTGTGGCTGTGGATGGGGAAGGCGCTGCAGGGGACTCTGTGGCTGAGGCTCTCACTGCAGCTGTGGACGGGGCAGATGCTGCAGGGGACTCTGCAGCTGAGACTCTCACTGCGGCTGTGGATGGGGCAGAGGCTGCAGGGGACTCTGTGGCTGAAGCTCTCACTGCAGCTGTGGACGGAGCAGATGCTGCAGGGGACTCTGCGGCTGAGACTCTCACTGCGGCTGTGGATGGGGCAGAGGCTGCAGGGGACTCTGTGGCTGAGGCTCTCACTGCAGCTGTGGACGGGGCAGATGCTGCAGGGGACTCTGCGGCTGAGACTCTCACTGTGGCTGTGGATGGGGAAGAGGCTGCAGGGGACTCTGTGGCTGAGGCTCTCACTGCAGCTGTGGACGGGGCAGATGCTGCAGGGGACTCTGCGGCTGAGACTCTCACTGCGGCTGTGGATGGGGCAGATGCTGCAGGGGACTCTGCGGCTGAGACTCTCACTGTGGCTGTGGATGGGGCAGGCGCTGCAGGGGACTCTGTGGCTGAGGCTCTCACTGCAGCTGTGGACGGGGCAGATGCTGCAGGGGACTCTGTGGCTGAGACTCTCACTGCGGCTGTGGATGGGGCAGAGGCTGCAGGGGACTCTGTGGCTGAGACTCTCACTGCGGCTGTGGATGGGGCAGAGGCTGCAGGGGACTCTGTGGCTGAGACTCTCACTGTGGCTGTGGACGGGGCAGATGCTGCAGGGGACTCTGCGGCTGAGACTCTCACTGCGGCTGTGGATGGGGCAGAGGCTGCAGGGGACTCTGTGGCTGAAGCTCTCACTGTGGCTGTGGATGGGGAAGGCGCTGCAGGGGACTCTGTGGCTGAGGCTCTCACTGCAGCTGTGGACGGGGCAGATGCTGCAGGGGACTCTGCGGCTGAGACTCTCACTGCGGCTGTGGATGGGGCAGAGGCTGCAGGGGACTCTGTGGCTGAAGCTCTCACTGCAGCTGTGGACGGGGCAGATGCTGCAGGGGACTCTGCGGCTGAGACTCTCACTGCGGCTGTGGATGGGGCAGAGGCTGCAGGGGACTCTGCGGCTGAGACTCTCACTGCGGCTGTGGATGGGGCAGAGGCTGCAGGGGACTCTGTGGCTGAGGCTCTCACTGCAGCTGTGGACGGGGCAGATGCTGCAGGGGACTCTGTGGCTGAGGCTCTCACTGCAGCTGTGGACGGGGCAGATGCTGCAGGGGACTCTGTGGCTGAGACTCTCACTGCGGCTGTGGATGGGGCAGAGGCTGCAGGGGACTCTGTGGCTGAGGCTCTCACTGCAGCTGTGGACGAGGCACATGCTGCAGGGGACTCTGTGGCTGAGACTCTCACTGCGGCTGTGGATGGGGCAGAGGCTGCAGGGGACTCTGTGGCTGAAGCTCTCACTGTGGCTGTGGATGGGGAAGGCGCTGCAGGGGACTCTGTGGCTGAGGCTCTCACTGCAGCTGTGGACGGGGCAGATGCTGCAGGGGACTCTGCGGCTGAGACTCTCACTGCGGCTGTGGATGGGGCAGAGGCTGCAGGGGACTCTGTGGCTGAGGCTCTCACTGCGGCTGTGGATGGGGCAGAGGCTGCAGGGGACTCTGTGGCTGAGGCTCTCACTGCAGCTGTGGACGGGGCAGATGCTGCAGGGGACTCTGCGGCTGAGACTCTCACTGCGGCTGTGGATGGGGCAGAGGCTGCAGGGGACTCTGTGGCTGAGGCTCTCACTGCAGCTGTGGACGGGGCAGATGCTGCAGGGGACTCTGCAGCTGAGACCCTCACTGCGGCTGTGGATGGGACAGAGGCTGCAGGGGACTCTGTGGCTGAGACTCTCACTGTGGCTGTGGACGGGGCAGATGCTGCAGGGGACTCTGTGGCTGAGACTCTCACTGCGGCTGTGGATGGGGCAGAGGCTGCAGGGGACTCTGTGGCTGAGGCTCTCACTGCAGCTGTGGACGGGGCAGATGCTGCAGGGGACTCTGCGGCTGAGACTCTCACTGCGGCTGTGGATGGGGCAGAGGCTGCAGGGGACTCTGTGGCTGAAGCTCTCACTGTGGCTGTGGATGGGGAAGGCGCTGCAGGGGACTCTGTGGCTGAGGCTCTCACTGCAGCTGTGGACGGGGCAGATGCTGCAGGGGACTCTGCGGCTGAGACTCTCACTGTGGCTGTGGATGGGGCAGAGGCTGCAGGGGACTCTGTGGCTGAGGCTCTCACTGCAGCTGTGGACGGGGCAGATGCTGCAGGGGACTCTGCGGCTGAGACTCTCACTGCGGCTGTGGATGGGGCAGAGGCTGCAGGGGACTCTGTGGCTGAAGCTCTCACTGTGGCTGTGGATGGGGAAGGCGCTGCAAGGGACTCTGCGGCAGAGACTCTCACTGCGGCTGTGGATGGGGCAGAGGCTGCAGGGGACTCTGCGGCTGAGACTCTCACTGCGGCTGTGGATGGGGCAGAGGCTGCAGGGGACTCTGTGGCTGAGGCTCTCACTGCAGCTGTGGACGGGGCAGATGCTGCAGGGGACTCTGCGGCTGAGACTCTCACTGTGGCTGTGGATGGGGCAGAGGCTGCAGGGGACTCTGCGGCTGAGACTCTCACTGCGGCTGTGGATGGGGCAGAGGCTGCAGGGGACTCTGTGGCTGAAGCTCTCACTGTGGCTGTGGATGGGGAAGGCGCTGCAAGGGACTCTGCGGCAGAGACTCTCACTGCGGCTGTGGATGGGGCAGAGGCTGCAGGGGACTCTGCGGCTGAGACTCTCACTGCGGCTGTGGATGGGGCAGAGGCTGCAGGGGACTCTGCGGCTGAGGCTCTCACTGCAGCTGTGGACGAGGCACATGCTGCAGGGGACTCTGCGGCTGAGACTCTCACTGTGGCTGTGGATGGGGCAGAGGCTGCAGGGGACTCTGCGGCTGAGACTCTCACTGCGGCTGTGGATGGGGCAGAGGCTGCAGGGGACTCTGTGGCTGAGGCTCTCACTGCAGCTGTGGACGAGGCACATGCTGCAGGGGACTCTGCGGCTGAGACTCTCACTGTGGCTGTGGACGGGGCAGATGCTGCAGGGGACTCTGCGGCTGAGACTCTCACTGCGGCTGTGGATGGGGAAGAGGCTGCAGGGGACTCTGTGGCTGAGGCTCTCACTGCAGCTGTGGACGAGGCACATGCTGCAGGGGACTCTGCGGCTGAGACTCTCACTGTGGCTGTGGATGGGGCAGAGGCTGCAGGGGACTCTGTGGCTGAGGCTCTCACTGCAGCTGTGGACGGGGCAGATGCTGCAGGGGACTCTGCAGCTGAGACTCTCACTGCGGCTGTGGATGGGGCAGAGGCTGCAGGGGACTCTGTGGCTGAAGCTCTCACTGTGGCTGTGGATGGGGCAGGCGCTGCAGGGGACTCTGTGGCTGAGGCTCTCACTGCAGCTGTGGACGGGGCAGATGCTGCAGGGGACTCTGCGGCTGAGACTCTCACTGCGGCTGTGGACGGGGCAGACGCTGCAGGGGACTCTGAGGCTGAGACTCTCACTGCTGCTGTGGATGGGGCAGATGCTGCAGGGGACTCTGTGACTGAGGCTCTCACTGCAGCTGTGGACGGGGCAGATGCTGCAGGGGACTCTGTGGCTGAGGCTCTCACTGCAGCTGTGGACGGGGCAGATGCTGCAGGGGACTCTGCGGCTGAGACTCTCACTACGGCTGTGGACGAGGCAGATACTACAGGGGACTCTGCAGCTGAAACTCTCACTGTGGCTGCGGATAGGGCAGATGTTACAGGGGACTTGGCAGCTGAAGCTCTCACTGCGGCTGTGGAAGATGCAGACACTGCAGGGGACTCTGTAGCTGTAGCTCTCACTGCATCTGTGGATTGGGCAGATGCTGCAGGGTAGCCTGCAGCTGAAGCTCTCAGTGCGGCTGAGGACGAGGCAGACGCTGCAGGGGACTCTACAGCTGAAGCTCTCACTGTGTCTGTAGACAAAGCAGATGCTGCAGTGGACTCTGCGGCTGAAGCTCTCACTGTGGTTGCGGACGGGTCAGACGCTGCAGGGGACTCTGCAGCTTAAGCTCTCACTGCAGCTGCAGATGGGGCAGACGCTGCAAGGGACTCTGCAGACGGGTCGGACGCTGCAGGGGACTCTGCAGCTGAAGCTCTCACTGCAGCTGCAGATGGGGCAGACGCTGCAAGGGACTCTACAGACGGGTCAGGGGACTCTGCAGCTGTGAACAGGGCAGACGCTGCAGGGAATTGTGTGGCTGAGGCTCTCGCTGCAGACGGGGCAGACGCTGTAGGGGACACTGTTCCTAGTCTTGTGCCTGGTTTAATTGACAACTCCTTGGTTGTAGGATTCTCCACCCAGATGACCCCACACCACCCTTCTATAGTGACAAATGCGGGTGAAGGGTTGAAGATTGTTGTCTCTCTTGGATTGAGTTCTCTGCACCGACACTGGTAGCCAGTGGCCAGTGTGGGGCAGAAGACTGATAGAGTCAAAGAGATGAACCAGGGCTCGTTGAACCACCCAAGTGGCAGAACCTGAAGCTGTGAAGTGATTAACTGGTTGTCTGCCCTCACAAAAACTAGCTAAAGCGACTGTGCATCGGTATAAATCACAGGGAAATTCTTACCATCTAGTGTAAGGCATACTTGAATACTCTTAGCCTGGGACGACAGATTATAGGTTATTTTCCTCAGAAAGTCCATACCAAGCAAAAAACTGCCAGGAAACCACACATCACAGACCATGATCTGATGTTCCACTTGAAAGTCTGCATAAAGGCAAAATGTTAACTCATCTTCAGTTGAGGTGTGAAGCAGTTGGCTGGACACTCCTCGCAACAGCCCTCCTCAAAGTCATATCAAGGTCAATCAGGTGCAAAAAGGATTAATGATAGAGTCTTCTGACCCAGTGTCTAAGAAACACATCACACTATTTCTGTTGAGGTTCAGGGCCAGTTAGGGTTGGAGTTGTTACTGAAGCTACCTCTTCCGATTGGTGATGTGCTCCCCTAGGGAGTTGAGCCAGCAGTGCTAGGAGCCTGGGCACCCTAGTCCGCAGGAAAGGGACAAGCATTCCTATAATGGCCACTTCTTCTGTAGTTACAGCAAATATTAGATCTCCTGGCGGCTGTGGCTCGACACTCATCAGCATGGTGACTTGCGACTTGATGGTATGTGCGACACTTTGGTTGGTCTTGTTGGGGAATTGTCTGTTGCTTAATTGTACTTGCTTCAACAGCAAATGTATAATGGTCCCTGCCTCTCGCTGGTCGCTCTGGGTTATGACAGTGATCTCTAGACATGTCCAGACATGTCCTGGATTCCAAACATGCTTGGCAGCATCAGCCATTTGTGCTGGTGAACTGTCATCCCTGATGGCTAGGACGTCAAGAAGCCATGGGGGTAAGCCACCCAAAAATACCCTGCAGACCAACTCATCTGGGTCACCAATGGCTGCTGAATAGCCCCAATAACCATGGTATACACTACCTTGGATCTCCAAGAAAAGTCCGTAGGCGCCTGCTCACCAGTCAGTCAGTCATGCGATGTTCATAGAGCACCTTTAAGAAATCTGCTGTAGTACAAGTACCACGGAAAGTCTTGCAGATTTGGGCCTTGAATTCTTGCCATCTGGTTATGTGATATATATATATATATATTATATATATATATATATATATATAATATATATATATATATATATATATAATATATATCTAATATATATATATATATATATATATAAACATATAGATATATATATATATATTATATATATATATATATATATATATATATAAAATATATATATATTAATGTAAAAATATTATATATATATATATATATATAATATATAAATATATATATATATATATTATAGATAGAATATATGTAATATATATAAAATATATATAATATGTTATATACAATATATATATATATATATATATATAAATGATATATATTTATATAAAATATATATATAATATTATAAATAAATATATATATATAAAATAAATAATATATATATATATTATATATATATATTTATATACATATATATATATATATATAAAATATAGCAGTCATTAGAAAAGCCAGGAAAATACATTCACCCAAGCGGGATGACGGCCATAAGAAAGAACGAGGGGCCCTTCACTTACCTTAAAGAACCAGAGTTCCATTCCCCAGTCAAGTCCCCTCAAGAGGTCTTGGTTCCGTTCATAGTCCTTGTTGAAATAATAGATAGTAAAAAAATTATAAATATATAATATATATTATTATTTATATAAAATATATTATAAGTATAGCTTCATAGGAAAGCCCGACATCCATTCACCCCAAGCGGGATGACGGCCAGAAGAAAGAACGAGGGCCCCGTTCACTTCCCCTTAAAGAGACCAATTCCATTCCCATGCATGCCCTCAAGAGGGACTGTTCCGTTTTCATTAGTCTTGTTTTGAAATATAAGATAGTGTCATGGAAAGAGGAAATACATTCACCCAAATGCGGGGATGACGGCCAGAGAAAGAAACGAGGGGGCCGTTCATTCCCTGAAGAGACCAAGTTCATTCCCAGGTGCATGTCTCAAGAGGGTCTGGTTCGTTCATTAGTCCTTGTTTTGAATAATAGATAGTAAAAAATTGGTATGAAAAAAAATGTAAAAATAAACAAGGGCGTATCTGAACTATGTTGGCCAGTGGTATCTCCCTCATTAGATAAGTTTTATAATAGCACGTCCAGCTGTCCCTAACTGGCATGTAAGTCGAGTCAGTACATCACTTGCTTTTGCGCTCCTGCGTCGCCACAAGGTATTCCAGAGTAATCAAGGAGGGTCAAGAAACACCAAGTGCCAGAACACCTGATTAAATTTAGAAGTTAAGCTCGTCCGGCTGCAAATAAAAAGGTTTATAGTCGTGAGCAAATGCTTAGATGCAAAAAAGAAAAATGAAAAGCAAATATGACATGTGGCGTCTTGACTAGTGTGGCAGTGTAATCCCTCATAAGATAAGATTTTATAATAGCACGTCCTGGCTTTGTCTAACTGATGTAAGTTCGGAGTCAGTACAACCTTGCTTTTGCTGTCACTGCGTCGCCACATGGGTAATCCAGAGTAAGTAAGGAGGTTCAGAGAAACACAAGTTCAGAGTCGCCTGTGTTATTCTAAGCTCGTGGTATTTTTAGTCGGTGAGCAACAGAGTGGCAAATAATTTAGAAGTCAAATACTTTACTTAACCAGTACCAGTAAAACAAAAAAAAACTTCAAAGCAAAATGACATGGGCGTCTCTGACTAGTGTTGGCCAGTGTATCTCCCTCATAAGATAAGTTTTATAATAGCACGTCCAGCTTTGTCCTAACTGGCATGTAAGTCGAGTCAGTACAACCTTGCTTTTGCTGCTCCTGCGTCGCCACAAGGGTATTCCAGAGTAAGTCAAGGAGGGTCAGAGAAACACCAAGTTCCAGAGACACCTGATTTATTCTCAGCTCGTCGGCTATTTATAGTCGGTGAGCAACTGACGTGGCAAATAATTTTTACTTTACATTAACCAGTAAAACAGAAAAAAACTCAAACATGGGCATGTACGATCATATAATTGACAAATAAAAAGGGATACAAATTCTATTGTAAAACAGTAAAGGAATAGACAAAATGCAATGTTATAATGATAAAATTAGGCAAGTGGCTTCAGCGTAGATTTAAACATAAAATAAAAGTATCAAATACAAGGATATAGAAAACATGAATTACAAACACTAAAAACTTAATGCAAATACATGATACATAGAATTAATTATTTTTATTGATAATAAAAATAATTAAGACAACTTTCAAAATATATAAATAAGTAACCAACACTCTTGCAGTAAAAAACTACTATTATATATCAAAATGAACGCCTTAAGAAAAAGGTAGAGATTTACTGTATATGGTTACTGATGCCGAGACTAAATTATAATTTTGTAAAAGAAAATATAACTTTAAAAAAAGATTTAAACAAATAAGACTAAAATGTGCCATTCCCACTTTTATTTATGATAAAAACGGTAATAAAAACAAACAGACAACATTATTCGCACCCAGTGCGTCACCCACGGGGCCGAGGCTTCATATTAGCTCAGGGGATTACACAACAAAATAGCATGTCTAAGTCTTTATTTGACCTTTCGGGCAAATAGTTTGTGGTCTGTCTCCCAATTAGGTTTCGTGGGTGTATGTGTGTGTTGAGTCGTCATGGCAA
>NW_028236505.1:0-7598 GCF_977035675.1 Penaeus japonicus | reverse complement strand
GCCATCTGTGAATAGGACAGTAGGTTGTTCAACTTACGACTGTAACCTTCGTTTTGTTTTTAAACATATTTCGTGTCTTCTTAGTCATGTATTACCTTTCGATCATCGCCAACTCTTTAGAGAAAAAGTAATCTCTTTTTTACTGCAAATAAATTGGTTATACATTTCATGTTTTTTTATGCTCCCGTTGCCATTTTAGTATGAAAAGGTGCTGATTTCCACTGTGAGGATTCCAATGATGGTTTCTAATGTTTTGATATTTAATTATTATTAATCAAATCTCGTATCATTCAGTTTATAATCATTTTACACATATGATATTCTAAAATGTTGTTTTCTGATATAACATAACTCTCTAGAATGAGAAAGAAAGAAAAGAATAGGTGTTTGAGTAATGGAGAAATAGAAAGGGTTTGTAAGTTACTTTTCACTGATTCATTACAATACTTATAAGAAGCGAATGTAGCAGCTGACACCACAACACATCACTATAACAAATTTTTGGGGACACTTTTTTTACCCTTTAACACACACACGCACACACACATACACACACACACACACACACACACACACACACACACACACTGTATATATATACATATATATATGTATAAATATATATATATATGTATATATATAAATATATATATTTATATATATGTGTATATATACATATATATATATATCTTATTATATATATATTTTATATTTATGTATATATATTCTATATACATATATATGTTATATATTTATATTTATATATAGATTGATTATATATATAATATATATATACATAACCATATTATACAGATATAACCTATACATGTATTAGGTACACCACACACACACACACACACACACTCACACCTCACCACACCACCAGACACACACACATATATATAATATTATATTTATATATATATATAATATACTATATTAATATACATATATAAATAATTGCATATAAACATTACATATATATGATCTCTATGTTATATATAATAATATTTAATATATTATACATATATATATATCTATTTATATATATAAATGTGTGTGGTGTGTGGTTGTCTGTGTGTGTCATATATGTTATATATATATATATATATATATATATATATATATTTATAAAATATAATATATATGTATTTGTATATATACTTATATATGTTATATCTATACCTACATATGTATATATATAATACATATATATACATATACATGTATATGTACACACACACACACACACACACATATATAATATGTGTTGGTGTGTGTGTGTGTGTGTGTGTGTGTTACATATACATGTATATGTATATATCTGTATATATTATGTATGTATATATAATATAATATATATTGTATAGATACAAATACATATATATATATATATATATATATTCTAATATATATATATATGAATATAAACATATACATATATACATATTTGCGTATAAACATTTACATATATATGTATTTATATATATCTATATATTAATATATATAATATATATTATATATATATTAAATATATATATGTGTGTGTGTGTGTTGTGTTGTGTGGCTGTGTGTGGTGTGTGTGTGTGTGTGTGTGTGTGTACAATATATGTATATATATATACATATATATCTGTGTATACACACACACACAACACATATATATATATATATATATATATACTATATATATATTTATATATTTATGGTTTATATATATGTTATATATATATTTATATATAATGATATATATGTATATATACATATATATACTGTATATATACGTAGATACATAGACAAATAGATGGATAGTGAGGAAGTATGGGAGAACGCAAATTTGATGGCAACTCACAAAATTACTCCCTTTTGTGGACGGCATTCAGCGGTTACGAAATACTCATACACGCCCACACCCACGTAACAAAAGACTTTAGCATAGGTCTACCCAGATCAAGCTGAAGGAAAAGATCTGGCAAGATTATGAACGCACGCACTTGCAAGAGGAGGGCTTATAAGAATAAGAAGTCATGCTTCATTATTCCATGGTTTGATTTTGTAGTATGAGTTGTTAGTAATCCTACGTGGAATTTAGTGGTTGTATAAACATAAATATGATATTCTTTTGGTTAAGAAAGTGGTCATTGACTCATTACGTTATCGTTGTCACTGATAATTGCGTTTATATATATATATATTTATATATATATATATATATATTTATATATAGATTAATACATATATATGTATGATTTTTATCTGGGGATAGATAGATTTCTTGCTAACATATGCTGCCGTATCTGCTATAAACATTAAACATTTTTAATATATGTTATTCTTGCATATAGAAGATTGTTTGTCTATAATTATGATTCCATTTGCTAACTTTTGTCTTCCTTATTATAAAGAAAATCAGTTACCCTCTGGCTTAATCGTAGAGAAAAAAACAAACAAAACAAAAACATATATTGGCCCATATCAGTCACTGCACCCACCTCACTGATATGCAACAATAGGATGAAAACCTAAATTTGGACAATACAGTCCGCTAGCATATCTCCAGTTGGACAGTGTGCAGCATTCGATCCACTAGACGACAGCGAAGCTATAACACACTGCATAACCTCACATCATCCCCGCAAGAAGGAAAAAACAGCTCGAAGTACGACCTGACGAACGTGAACACGTGAAAAAAGTAGCAAACAAATTGCAGCGGCGTCTGTGACCTTCGGAGATCGGATCCACAGCTGAGTAAATCTTCTTCCAGTAAAGTCTCACATATCCTCCCCCCCCCCGCGTTCATACTTTCCACCATGAAGTCGAGGAGAGGCTAGGACGAAGGCAAACAGGGCTTCATGTTTACAACAGATTCAAACTCGGGTTCTCTCTCGCTACGTCACAGGAAGAACAGCAATGTTACACTTTCTCTCTCCACGGACTGCACGGTGGAGGGAGTCTTCGAAAACCAATATGATAGTCGTAAGACTAGTCTAATCACTTTATGAACTACAGCGAGGAAGTGTGTGGCTGATGCTGGATCGCACCCCTCCGCGGCTCTGCGACGCTCGCGCCTCCCACAGGCAGGCCAACATCCAGCAGCTCGCCAATTAGAACAATAAGTACACCTCAGTGGATTGAACTCGTGCCTCCTCGTGGGGTGTGATGACCTCTTTTCCTCGGCGTCTGGAGCAGCTCCTACACGCAAGTCGCCGATTACCTTTGCTTCTGCCCGAAGATAGGCTAGCGACGCTTTGAAAAGACGTGGGTCTCATGGCCAAACGCGTATTCTGGACACTCCAGCCTTATTTCATCCTCTTCTCGCAATCCCCTACGGCTTGTGTGGCCAACATCATGGCCGCTACGATGCGCCTACGTGGATACTGGGCGACCTCTCTGGCACGCAGGTCAAGCGACCTTCGCGTACTCTCCCCTCCCCCATCGTCGGCATATGGACTTGACACTCGATCACCCCATCGCCCTCAGGTATCGCGGGCGGCGCTCTATTCGGTGCTGCGGTACACGCTCGTCTTCGCGGTCAGGTCGTCATCTCCGCCCCTATCCGCCTTCTATGTGGTCGCAGGGTTGTCGACGATAAGCACCTGCTCGCGACGGAGCGAACGACGACAGGACGTAAGAAGATTTGTCTTTGAGAGACGATTGTAACGACCCCATCTTAAATTCGGTGTTTCGATGAGCGCGTCCCCGCCCTCAGGCCTGCCGCCCCCCCTCCCGCACCGCACAGATTCTTGGCCATATTGTGTGCATTTTCTTTCATGATGTCTGCGAGTGGAGTCGCTGCGGCGCGCGAGCTCGCACGTTGTACCTTTTCATTCAGTCGGATATGTTGTTATTTTACCGTCATTCTCCTACGAATAGCATTGTTTCGAATATTTCATATGTCGTGAAAAGATGGAAGGACCAACCGTAGGTCTGTTTTTGATCCAGCACAGTTGTTAAATCCATGAGTTCCTAGTAAAAAAAAAAAAAATATATATTACTATATATAAAATAATTGTATAATTTTTGTTCTCTAGATGACGGACTTCTCTTTTTGTTCCTTTACACTGGGAAAGAAGTATGACTGGAATTTAAACTTAAAATTTACGGTCTGGAGTATATTCAAAAATAAAATTTCTATATAGGGAAAGGTTTAGCTTTGGACGGACATTGTTTACTTTTCCCCGCATTTTCTTTTTTTACCTTGTTTTTTAATATTTTTTTTTCCCTTATCTGGTTTTTTTCTTTCCCAAACTTTCTTTGAATCTGTAAAACGGGGGGTCTTCACCCAATTTAAAAAATTTCCAAATTTCAACTTGAATTTCCCGAAGATTGGAGCTGGGTTTTATGTTATTCTATAATTTTTTTTTCCCGACTTTGGCCCGAAAAACCCTTTCTCATAAAATAACGTTTTTTTCTTTCCCCCACCCCTTATTATCTGAACCATTAAAGGTCGGCAATGGAAACCTTTTTTTCCCCAACTTGCAAAGAAAAAAATAAGTGGGTTTCCTTTGGTTTTTCTTTAAATTTTTCTAAAAATTTTAAAAAAAAGAAATTATGCCAACAAAAATAACTCGCTCTGCCCCTTTCAGGGGGGCCTGGGGGATGGGGGTTGCCCCCCCTTCAGTTTCCCCCCTTGGGAAAAAGGGAAAACCAGGGTTTTCCTTCATTCCTCCATCTCGAAAACCTATTTTTACGACGTTCTAAGGGGCACGTTCCTCCCTTTTTGGGGTCTTAAACTTGGTTTTATGTATACATGAATGCACCAAAAAAAAAAACACACTCGGATCCCCCTTTGGAAAAAACCCAAAAAAATACGCGCCCGCCCCTTCCCCCAAAAACACCCCGCATTTTAACCCCCAAAGCACAAAAAACGTTGGCGCCACGGGTCTTCAGGGGTTTGGTGTTGGCAGGAATGCAAAAAAATGGGATCTGTGCTCTCGTGGGGCGCTTTTCCAAAGCTGGTGGTGCAGCACGAGTTTGGGCGCCGTTTTTTCCCCGTGATCGGGCCTTTGGGCGAGGCCCTGCTACCTTCGCTGTCAGCCCCCCCTACACCGCCATCAAACAAAAGCCCTTTTCGAGGTCTTCCCTGGAACCGTTTTTCTTGTGCTGGCCCGGGCGTGATTTGTCGCCTTTTGCATTTCATATATTGAAAGTGTTTTGGATTTTTCCCTTTTTTTTTTTATTTGTTTTTAGTTTGGTTTATATTTTCAGTTTGGCATTAATTCGCGTTTTGTGGTCTCCTTTTGGTTGCGGGAATATCGGTGAAACCTTTTAAGGCCCTCCTTTTACCTACTCTTTTTTTCTGTAAAAAAAAACAAAGGGTGTATGTAGTTTACATTCTTTTCTCTTCATCTTGTTTTAAACTTTTTTTGAAGACCCATTGTGGGACAATGATTTATTATTTTCCAATTTTGTGTTTTTAAAAACATATTATTTAAACACCCCCAAAAAAAAAGGGAATTTTAATAATTTTTTTTCCCAAACCCCAAAATTTTTAATTTGGGAAAAATAAAAAAATTTTTTAAAATTTCTGATTGCAGATGGCTTTTACCCCACTTTGAGGGGGGGAATGATGAAAAAATTATAAAGAGCTGAAGAAGAAAAAATTAGAAGCAGAAAATTAAGAAAATAAAAAAACTGTCCAGTATTTCTTCCCCAAAATGGGAAAATGAACTACAAATCTATTCATGGAATTTGGGGGGAGATGTCCGGGGGGGAAAAAACAGGGGTATACCCGGTTTTCCCGGAATTGTTTTGGGTTTTTTTACATAGGGCACTGCTTTTAAAATTTGGGTTTAGGGAAATACCCCGAACCTGAAAGTCTCCCCGAAGTGCGGAAATTTTTGCAGTTTGCAATTTTGGGGGGGGGAAAAAAACAACTTCCCCGTTCTCAAAACTTTCTTTTGAAAACAAAGTTGTAATTCCCCCCAAAAAAAAAATTTGTTTGTCTTTTAACTTTAATATATTCTTAAATAAAAAAAAAGGGGGTTTAAAAAAACCCTATATTCCCTTTTAAAAATTATTATTAATATTCATGTCCAGGCAAGTTATGCTTCATTTTTTAACCTATTGGAATTTTTTTCTTTTGAATCTTCCTTTTTTTTTTAAAAATTTAATTTTCAGAAATTATTTCCTTTTTAGTTTTTGAGTGTATCCACTTTTTTTTCCCGGGTTTTTTCAAAAAATTTTTTAAAACACCGTTCCCCTTTATATAATTAAAATTTTTTTAAAAAATTTAAACCCCCTTGGGTGGGCCCCACAAAGCTTCGAGTTCGCCTTTTCTAAATACTGGGAGTAAACCAAAGGAAAAAAAAGGTTCCCGACCCTTAATGCTGATCACCCGGAATTGACATGCGGGATTTGATTTCCCCGGTTACCATCAAAACTAATTTGTGGTTTCATCCTTTTTCCTGAAACTTATTTAGTAGTAAATTTTAGCTTTATTGTCTGATTTCTTTTTACTTCTTTTTTTCAAATTTCTTGCCTTTTTCCCCCCTTTTTTTGGGGTTCTTTTTTTCACCCGTGGTTTAAAAATTCCACGGCACTAACCTATCCCGCGGCGGGAAACTGTGCGGTTGACATGGACAGGAAAAATGGTTGGGACCTGGTTGGGTTTCGATTCCCGGGACTCTTGGATTTCCTTCCCTTTTTAAAATTCAAAAGAGAAATTGTCACTTTTTTCCTTTACCCTGTCTGCATCTGCGCAGGATTTTTTACCCCTTTTAATTTTTCCTTTCCCGTCGTTTTTCCGATTAGCTTATTTTTCTTTTTAGGGAAACTGATTTCTTTTTTCCCCCTCTGTTGTTAAAAGGCCCCAGGGCAAACACCAAAGGGCCTTTTTACCACCACCCTTTTTTTAGGATACGTGGGCCTTTCCTTCCCCCGGGGTGCCAGTCGACGCTCCCCGCAAAGATAGTGCTAAATTATCTTTGTTCTATTCACAAATGGTTCCCTTTTTACAACAAACCCAAAAGGGGCAGGGAAAAAAATAACAAGTGGTATTAAAAACCATACCTCACCCGGGAAGGTGGTGGATTTAAATGCTATACAAAATAACAGCATCAAATACGAATCCCCCATAGGGTTAACTGTAGGCAATTGGAGGGGCAAGACTTCAAATCCCCGAAATATTGCAATCTTGATTAGTTCTTTAAATAGTAAAGACCAATTGGAAAAATAACCCCTCATGTTATCAAATATCCAAAAAAAAATCACCCTACCTTTGTATTTTCCCCTAGTGCCCCCCCAACAAAAAAAAAACCAAAAAAATTTAAAAAACATTGCAAAAATTCAAATGCTATTTTTGATATCAAATTTGGGGGTTTTTCCCCCAAAAGGTTTTAAAAAAAACATTGTAAAAGTTTTTAAAATGTGGTCTATTCCTGAAATATTTTCTCAAAATTTTTCCCAAAATTTTTGCCCCTTTCCCCAAACCCCCTCAAGCAAGGGTGCTCCTAATGGGGAAAAAAGGGTTTTTAAAATGAAAGAAGAGAAGCAATCAAAATCAGTTGAGACATTTTAGGCTCCATAAAGTAACTGCAGTTAAAAGTAATATTTTGAACCCCCCTTTTTGCATAAAATCATCCAACCTTTTTTAAATT
>NW_028236504.1:0-7024 GCF_977035675.1 Penaeus japonicus | reverse complement strand
TTCAGAAAAAAAATGATTTCGACTTTGAAATGTCGTTTGCCACAAACCCGCTTCTGAACGCTAAAAAAGCCCTTTTCCCGTGTTGCAAGACACATTAATGCCAAAGATCCTCGTTTCGCCCTCGACGGGACTCCCTGGAATGATGCAAAATCGGTGTCTTATTTTTCTATATACCCCATCAAACTAACAAATAAAATATGGGGTGTGGTGTGTGTGGGGTTGGGGTTGTTTTGTGGTGTAAAGGGTGGGGTGTGTGATTTTTCGTTTTAATGGATTTATGGGTGTTTTTTTTGTGTTGTGTGTTTGGTGTTGTGTGTGTTGTGTGTGTTGTTGTGGTGGGGTGTGTGCATTTATGACATATACACCAGACATTATAAGTATTTATTTTAATATTATTTAATATATATATAATAATATATTATAAAAATATAAAATTATGTTAAATTATATCTTAAAAATTTTTGTTTTTATATACATTTAAATCCCCTATATATGTGTGTGTTTTCAAATTTTCATTTTTATCTCTCTCCATATATATTTATAAAAATTAAATATTTTATATTATTTTTATATTATTAATACTTTACATCCCATATATATATTTTTTACATACATAATACATACATACTTTAAAAATATATAAAAATATAAAATTTTATATGTATATTTTTTTATATAAATATTTTTATATTTATAATAAATTTTAAAATATATAATTTTGTGTGTGTGTGGGGGGTGGGGTTTTGTGTGTGTATGTGTTTTGTCGTTTTTTGGGGTATGTATTATAATTTACAAAATTTTATAATATATTTTAAAAAATTTTAAATATTATATAATAACAAAAATATATGTATATAAAAGGGTGTGTGTTTAAGTTTTATATTTTAATATATTATATATATTATATATAAATTTATAAATATATAAAATATATATATATGAAATATATATAAAAATTAAAATAAAAATTAATTTTAATTATATAAATAAAGTTTTTTTTAAATATTTTTTACTTAAATTTTAAATATATAAAGATTTAATTTTTACATTATAATTTTTTAAATTTTATATATTATTTTATAAAATCTTGTGTAAAATTACCACAACAACAATAAAAACACCAAAATGAAACACACAACAAAAAACGTTTACACCCCACAAAACAACCAAAAAGGAAAAGAAAGAGAAAAAAGGGAAAGAAAAAAAAAAGAAAACGGGGAAACCCCAACCCCCCCCCTCCCAACACTCACCCCAAAAACACACACAAAATTAATATATAAAAAATTTTATATATATAAATATATATAAAATTGGTTAGAAATTATTAGATAAATAAAATTTTATAATATAAAAATAATATTTTTAAAATTTTTATATATATAATATTTAAATTTTATATATATAACCATATTTTATACTATATATGCAAAAAAAAAATTTTTAAAAAAATTTAATATATATGGATATATATTTTTTACATATTATCTTATAAAAGAAATTTATATATGTTTATGAATAAAATTATTTAATAATTATTTTTATATAAAAAATATATATATTATATTTATAATGTGTTTTTAATATCATATAATATAAATATTTTAATATTAATTTATATTAAAAAAAATTATAATATATATTTGAAAATTATTATACAATTTTTTTAACAAATATATATATTTTAATTTATTTTTATTTTTTTATAATATATATAAAAATATTTATTCATACATATTTATGTTATTGTATTTTTAAAAGGGGTATATAAATACAAAATAAAATGTATATAATATTATATAATATATAAAATATATATTATAAAATTTTAAAAATTTATATATTACATACATAAACACACACACACACACACCACACACAACAAACCCAAAAACACAACATATATAATATATAATATATATAAAAATATTATACATATATATATATTAACATATATATAATATACATAAATGTAAAATTAAAATTAAAATTTAAACATGAAATATATTTATTATATATAAAAATTAATATATTTTTAATTATTTTTTTTAAATATAATGTAGTATGTTTTAAATATTTAAGTTTTTATTGTGTCGTATTTTTAAAAATATGTAAATAATGTATAATGTACATTATATTTATATAATATTATATATAATTATTAAATAATTATATATATGTTGTGTTGTGTGTGTGTGTTGGGGGGGGGTTTATGTAGGTATAATATACAATTTTAGAAATTATATATCTATCTATCTATCTTTAATATAAAAATATATAGCACAAGTTTAATGTATTTAAAAATTATACTATATAGAAAAAATTATAAAATCTCATTATATATAGACACAAAAAATATATATGAGAGAGAGAGAAAAGGGGCACTATATATGTTATATATATATATAAAAATTTTATAAATATATTAAATATAATATAAATATATATATGATTTATTTATAAAATTTTAATATGTCGTGTGTATGTTATGTTTGATTATATTAATTATATTTATAAATTAAATTTAAATTATAATAAATATTTTTATTTAAATATCTATGTAAAAACCCCAAAAACACAAACAAACTTTTGGAGAGAAAAACCCCCAAGAATAACCAAAAAAAAAGCAACGCAACACAACACTTCCCTTGAGGGTGGGCCCGAAAACCCCGATTTCCGTAAATTTACCGGGGAATTTTGGGGTTTAAAAAGCGGAAGAAATGCGTCCATGACAGGTAAGGAGTGGCTATTTTTCACCCACTTCCCCGGGGGCAGCCAGTGGGGTTTTTTCCAAGCCGAGGAAAAACCAACCGCATGATTTTGGGGTGAGTCGGTGGGGGCCTTGGCATGTCTTCGGGCCGCCTTGGGTTCATTGGGAAAGAAATATTACGAGGGCCTCTTTGTCTTTAGAAGATGCTTTTGGAACTGATGTTGTTATTGCATCTTTTCTCATTTTTAAATTTGATCATTCATTTTTATCATATTGTCTCATCTTGTAGGAAATTTTTTTAAATCATGATTTTTAAATTTTTTGGGTTTTTACTTTTGAATAATGCAATAAAAAGGGGATTTTTTATTTTTTTTTTTATAATAAATCACAATTATAGAATTGTTATTTTCATATCTTTTTATCACACATTATTCTTCATCACGTTTTTCATTTCATCATCGATTATAATTATCATCTTCATCATTTGTTTATCATTATCATTACTGTCATTATCCCCATTATTTTTCAACTCATTTTTTCCTTCTTTATACATCCCATTTGCAAATTCATAGTTTTTGGGAAAACCTTTTCACCAGGGACAAAACGGGTTAAAAATAACAAAAGAAAGGTTAGAATAAGTGAAATAAGGGATGAAAAAGGGTTAAATGTGATTAAAAGAAAGTCAAAATAAATTAAAATAAGATCCCCGGTAAGGAGGCTTTAATCGGGGTTGAAACAAACCCAAACATTAAAATCCGGTTTGAAACAAAAAGTTGCAAAAAGGGTTTTAAATCCGCATTGGCTCCCCCACCCCCGGCCCCGGGAAGGACAATCCAGCGCCCACGAGGTCTCGTTCGCCCGAAGGAGAGCGCTTCGTCCCGCTGTTTTATCGCGCCTCCAGGAACGAGGCGCTTCCACGCAGCCCTGGGACCTGCGGGGGAAAGGACGGCTTTTGTAAAGGGTTTCGGTCAAGGATGAACGAGGCTTCTTTTTGGGAAGTGAGCGCGGGTGCCTCTTGGGTGGAAAGGGAGAGGGGTGTCAGAAACCCCCTACAGCCGAACGTGCAGGTAAGAGAGCCCAGGAGAAAAAAGGTTTTTACAGCCTTCTCAAAAATTCCTTTTTGTGTGTTGTGTTTGGGTGGTTAAAATTTTTTAAAAAAGCCTCCCTGGCCACACACCACACACCCACACCACAACACACACACCAAAACATATATTTAAAATTAAAATATAACAAAACATATATATACATTATATATATATATAAAAAAACATAAACTTACATACAATATATTATATATATAAATTATATATAATATATATAAAAATATTTATATTATATAAAAAATATACAAATACATAAAACCGCACTCACACACACACCCTATATATATTTTATATTTATATATTATTATTGTCAATATATATAAATTTTTCAAATATAATATATATATATAATAAATTTCGTGTGTGTGTGTAATAATGTATATATGTGATATAGTTATAAAAATACACACCCAAAATTTAAAATAAATAATATGTAATATATATATATATATCATTTAAAATATATATTTTATTTATATAAATTTTATAAATTTTTATACATATAATATGTATAAATTTTGTTAATATATAAAAAAAAATGTATATAAAATTTTTGAATTTAATGTATATATATGTAGTATTTGTATAAACTATAAATAAAATTCATATACATATAATTATTAAATAATACATACACACACGGCGCGCGCATACAACAATAACACACACATACCATAACATATAAAGTCTGCATAATATTTAATATAATAATATATATTATATATATTAATATAATATATATAATAAAAAAATTATATTATTACAAAAAAATATATAAAAATAAAATTATATATTTATATAATTATTATATAAAATTTATGTATAAAACTAAAATATATATATCTTAAAAACTAATCATTTATATTATAATATTTTATTATAATAATTTTAAATATATATATTTTTATATGCTTTTTAAAATTATATATATGCATTTATATTATTCATTATTATAATATTATATTATAAAAAATTAAAAAATATGTAATTTATAAAAATAGAAATGTATATATAAGAATTAATGTTATAATATATAATATATATAATTTTATATAATATATATAAAAATTTTAATATATAAGTATATGATAACAAATAAAATATAATTTTATGGGGCTTACATTTAATATACAAAATGTTTTATATACATAAAACAGGGCCCGCGCGCGCATAACACCACAACCACAATACACATAAACATTATGTCGTTATAATAATATATAATTAAAAAATATTTATATAATATATATTACTCTAAATACTACTTTTCAAAATTTTAAATATATATATAAATATATATATATATATAATATATATATATATTATTTAATTTTATATATATAATAGATACTCATTCAAACAATATATATAATATATATTATATATATTATATAAATATATATATATAATATTTTTAATATGTAATAATATACATATAATATATATAACAAAATATATATACAATAATTTATATATATATACATATATATCATAATTAAAATTATATAATTAATAAAATTAATTATTTTATATTATATTATTATATATATATATTATATAACATATATAATAAGTTATATATAACTTTATATAATATTTATTTATTTAATATGTTTTTATATAATATTTAATTTTTAAATATTAAATAAATTACATTAAATATGTTATATGTATATTTATAAAAAAGAAATTAAATTATATAGATATATAATGTTAATATTTTTATATAAAAATAAAATTATATATTATATAATAATAAACATATGAATAAAAAATATATAAAATATACTTTTAAATATATAACAAAATTAATATTTTTACATCAACGCGCCGCCCCCATACACACCATATACAAAAAAACCATAACATATATGTCTGCTAATATATAATATATAAATATATATATAATAAAAAATTATAATATATAAAAATATATATATATATATATCAATAAATACATACATTCAAACATAATATATATATATATATTAATATAATTTATATATCATAAACAAACATTCAAACAAAAAATTAATATAATTATATTATTATATATTATAAATAATGATATATATATACAAAAATTAAAATTATATAATAAATATATATAAACATATATATATAAAATACATTATTCCTATTATATATATTTATATAATTTTTTAATATAATTATTATTATTATATATATATAAAAAATATATAAATATAAATATAATACACATACACACACACAAAAACACACACACAACAACGACACACACCAACCCCACCACCCCACATAATATTAATTATATATATAATATTTAATATATTATGCTTTTATAAAATATTTATTTATTTAATATTTTTATATTAAAATATTTTATTATAAAATATTTTTAATATATACAAAAAATATGTATTATTGAAAATATTTTTAATAAAAAAAATGTTATATTAGATAAAAATTGTATTATATATAATAAATATATATATATATATATAAACATATGAATAAAATTACGTATACAATCTTTTATATATTACAAATATTATAAAAATACATACCACGCGCGGGCGCATACATACACTTTTCACACGCATACACAACTTTTAAATGTCTCATAATAATGCAATATATAAAAATATATTATATTATTATATATATATTATATAATTATATTTTAATTATGTATATAAAAAATATATTAATATATATTATTATTATATATTTTATAATATTTTATTTTAAATATATATAAAAATATAAAAATATATATAATATATTATATAAAAATAAAATAATATATGACTTTGAAAAAAATTTACCAAAAAAACCTTTTTTTCAACCTAAATTTAAAACCACTGCTTGCTTGAACTTCGAAAACTTCTCTTGGGGCCCCAAACTTAAATTTCCAGTTGCTGATTGTGTCCAACAAAAGGGATTTTTTTTTTTGGCCATTTCTATTGGAATTTCCGACCTTTTGGGCCGATAGGTTTGCAGCCAAAAGAATGATGAAAGATAAAATTTTTCAAAAAAAAAAATATTAATAAAAAAATGATGTAAGGTTTGATTTTCCCAATAAATCACGACGATAAGATTCATTATTTTTAATTTCCGAAAAAAAAAAAAAAACAAATCTAACTATGAAAAAAATTAATTTACTCTTGTTGCCATCTCTGTCAATGGATGAAGACTGAACATGAAAAAAAAAAAGAGAAAAAAAAAA
>NW_028236503.1:0-17738 GCF_977035675.1 Penaeus japonicus | reverse complement strand
AATACCCGAAATCTTTCCATTGAGGGTAGAGATCACAGTGAGTTCATGATCACCCTACTAAACCAATTGTAACTTTTCTCGTGCTTGACTCTGTACCTCCTGACACGTTATATTTGCTCTCAACACCCCAGCTACTTCCTCGACCTCACTTTACTTTGTGTACTACAAACCAGAATATGGCAAGGTGGTATGTTTTACCTTTTTCTTGCTTTTGTATTAATATGTATAATGGTTATTTTACGTTTTATTGATTTTAACATTGTGTTTGTATCATTACTGATGATGAGTTTGCGTGTATATATATATATATAAATATGTATATATATATATATCTATTATATATATATATAAATAAATATATATATATATGTGTGAGTGTGTGTTTGTGTGTGTGTGTATGTATATATATACAGATATTATATTATATGATGTATATATATATATTAAATATATATATTATATATATATATATTTAAGTATATATATTATATATCTAAATATATATATATATATATATATATATATATATATTATATATATTTATATAAGTATATACTTATATGTATATGTATCTATACATATATATATATATTTATATATATATTTATATATATATATGTATATTATATATATTATATGTATAATATATATATATATATATATATATAGATGAGTGTGTGTGTGTGCTGTGGGTGTGTGTACATGTGTATGTTTGTATGGTCATAGGTATATATTTATTATTTATATATATATATAAATATATATGTATATATATATATATATATTATATTTATATATATAGATATATATATATAAAAGGATCCTCTTAGATATACGTCAAGTATAATCAGAGTTCAGCGAATTGCTTGTTGCAAAATGTTTTTTGCACAAGCGGACCTTTAATAATGAGTAATATTCAAGATAATTACAATGGATCGCAAAAGGATAAGTTGTAGTAAGTGTTATTCATGGCATTCAGATCTTTAGTATTTCGAAACCCATGGAAACATTAATAGTAATAGTGAAGCACATATTTGAATCTGACAATATGCATATACAGAGTCTCATTGACGAAAGACCTGCATAATTTCACGGCTGTTATTTTTCTTGTGTTAGGAAATGTACCCAAAAAATTACAGTATAAATTCAAACGAGAAAACCAGAAGTCTGAACGTTGAGAGGAAACTGGGTTCCCGGTTTTCCAAAAGAGAGGAAGAAAAGAAAAAAAAAAGGAAGAAGAGAAAAAAGAGTTGATGTAATGATCCGAACCGTGATGTTATGATGATGAGTTAAGATACTAACTCGTATTATCTACGAAATGACCACAAAGAGCACGGTTATTCCGCGGCCGTGCGTGTGATAGGCACAAGAGTTAATTAAATTTGTAATAGGCACAGGATTATGATAGGGAGGAAGAGAGTAAACATCGAACTGTCTTATATCTTCCATCCATCATTCTCTCATGAAGACAATCAATCAAATGACTCCTATGAACTCATGATCACAAATGAAGAAGAGACTGTTGGTAAATACACACAACATAACATACAACAATAACTGAAGGAGGGGAATTAGATGGAGATAGAGTGTTTCCTTCCGTTGTGCCATATCTGAAAGATAAAAACTATGATAATGATTAACCTATTCTAAGTTATTAAGCAGATCTTATATGCTATTTTTGTTTTGTTTGGTTTGGCTGTTGTTCATATGGAACTGTTCATTCAGCATTTTGTTTCTGCGATGACATGAATAGCTTTCAACCTAAAACACATTAATCAGATATTGTCAAGGCCTCAAAATGGAACTGATGTTTGGTTTGTTTTGAGTTAAAAAGAAATACAATGAATGGATTTAATAGATGATAAAAAACTCATTCTGGTGCTTTTCCCTTTTTGCGAACCCTAGGTAATTAACGCAATGAATATAATTGTACCAGGCCGCAGTGCATGAAATCTTAAATATCAGCCGACTTTCGAGAGTGAGCTAACAAAGTGCATGTGTATTATAGTCTCACTTAACCTGATAATTCAATATGAATCAGAATTGTTTATAATTTTGCCTGCCAACCTTTTCAATAACGGAAAGTATAATAAAGGATTATATTTCTTAGTGCGAAATAGAGCTAGTTGATATTTCGTTTTCGCGAGTGGTGGGTAGAGGCGTGTTATTAAATAATGATAATGGACGGTGATAACGATATGATTAGGAGAAAGGAACCGCGAATAAGAATAATTATCTAGGATTGGTAATCATGATGACCGTGTTGTTAGTGATGATAAGAATGACTATGATAAACGATGGATAAAAATGACAGGATATGATAATAACATAGCGGAATATGTGCTATAAGATGGCATAGATGTTATTATGAACAACAGATCTGATACTGTGATGAAGATTACAGGAAAATAACTTCAAGGAAAACAGAGATGTAACTCGGAGATAGAACGCATGACGGCAATTAAAAGTTCGGTGATGGTTAAGATGTCGAGAAAGAAGATTTTAATCATTTTGAATTATTTTGAATCATCATAATCATGTAATAATCCATTACTATTATTGTTATTGTTATTCATCACTATGATTTCATCATCATCACTTATCCATTAAAATAATCATCATATCATCCTATCACTATCATTCTCTCACCAGCACTATCATTATCATCCTCATCACTTCATTATCATTAAGACAAACACACACGGAATTAAACATGTTCATAATCATAGTTTTCTGTTCGCAAATGTCCTGGCAATTATGCACCATCATGTGCTAAACAATGCATATAAGTGAAAACTTGTAGTTTTTTATGGAACAAGACACTACTGTGTACTATTATTATTCTCGTAGTTTGTAAGACTCTGGAGTTGGATTAGATTTTTTTTTTTTTTTTTTATTTTTTTTTTTTTTTTTTTTTGAATTATATTAAGTTTGTGAAGGACGTCGTGTTAATTTCCGTTTAAACTTCCGTTTTAAATCTTTTGCTAATAATTTCTATTCTATTAATCATCTATTTCCATTCCTACATTCTTTTCTCTCATTATCATTGTAAATAAAATTGTTATGTCTTTTTTTCCTTATCATAATTAATTCAGTCATTATTCATTATCATTACTATTTTCATTTTTATCATTATTGTCATTTATCATTTATATTATCATTTATAATTTATCATTTTTATCATTATTGTCAATATCATTTTTATTATATAATATCTTAAATATATTATATAAATATTTATATTAAACATCGTTACATTACTACTATTATCATTTTATATTTATCATGTCATTAAGATTGTTATCATCATTAATTTACTACTGATATCATTATTTTCATTGTTGTTTGTATGATGCTTTCATCTTTTCATTAATATTGTGGTTCTTATCATGTTCTTATTAACATTATTATTAAATGTAATTGCAATTACTTATTATCATCTTGGATATTATATCATTATTGTTTTATTACCATCATCATATATAATAAAATCAAATATCATAATTTTATCATCATTAGCTCCTTTAATTTCTATCATCGTTATTGCATTATGGTAATATATTTATTACTATTGTTCTTACCATCATGTTCGGTACTAATAAATATTATGATGATAATTGGTGATAATGATAATGTATATTATTCAATATATATAATATATAATATATATATATATAGTATTATATTATATTATATATATATCTTATATGTATATATATATATATACATTATCATTATCACCATTATCATCATAATAGTTAATAGTACTCGTAACATGATGGTAAGAACAATAGTAATAATAGTATTACATAATGCTAATAACGATGATAGAAATTAAATGATGCTAATGATGATAATAATGATGATGGTGATTTTTATTATTATGATGATGATGGTAATAATAACAATAATGATAATAATAGTCAAGATGATAATGATAGTAATGATGACAATAACAATAATAATAATGATAATATTAACAATGATAAGAACCACAATAATAATGAAAATTATGATAATCATCATAATAACAACAATGAAAATAATGATATCATTATTAAATTAATGATGATAACAATAATAATGACAGTGATAAAAAATAAAAATGATAATATTAGTAATGATAACGATGTTAATAAAAATATTATGAGTATAATACTAATTATGATGATAATGATAATAAAAATGATAATGACAATAATGATAAAAATGAAAATAGTAATGATAATAAAAATGATAATGACAATAATGATAAAAATGAAAATAGTAATGATAATGATAATGACTGAATATAGATAATGATAATGACAAAAAGACGATAACAATTATATTAGCAATGATAATGAGAGAAAGAGAAAAGTAGAGGGAATGGAAAGTAAATGCATAGAAAAAAAGGAAATTATTATCAAAAGGATTTAAAACGTAAGGTTAAAACGGAAATAAAAACACGACGTCCTTCACAAACTTAAATAATTCAAAAAAAAAAAAAAAAAAAAAAAAAAAAAAAAAAAAAAAATCTAAATCCAACACCAAGAGTCTTACAAACTACGAGAATAAGTAATAGTACAAAGTAGTTCTTGTTCCATAAAAAACTACAAAGTTTTCACTTAGTATGCAATTGTATAGCAAATGATGGTGCATAATGCCAGGGACATTTGCGAACACGGAAAACTAATGATATGAACATGTTTATTCGTGTGTGTTTGTGCATAATGATAATGATAGTGATGATGATGATAATGATAGTGATGGTGATGATAATGATAGTGATGATGATGATAGTGATGATAATGATAATGATAGTGATGATGATGATAATGATAGTGATGATAACAATAACAATAATAGTAATGATTATTACATGATTAATGATGATTCAAAATAATTCAAAATGATTAAATCTTCTTTCTCGTCATCATAACCATCATCCGAACATTTTTAATTTCCCGTTCATTCGTTCTATTCTTCCTATTTATCATCTCTGTTTCTATGATAGTTATTGTTGCTGTAATCATCATCATCATTATCAGTATTGCTGTTGTTCATAATAACATCTATGCCATTCTTATTATCACTATTCTGCTATGTTATTATCATTATCCTTGTCATTTTTATCATCGTTATCATTGTCATTCTTATCATCACTAACAACACGGTCATCATGATTACCAATGCCTATATAATTATTCTTATTCTCTTTTTCCTTTCTCCTAATCATTATCGTTATCACCGTCATTATCATTATTTTAATAACACGCCTCGACCCAGCCACTCGCGAAACGCAATATCAACTAAGCTCTATTTCGCACAAAGATAATAGTAAGTCCTTTAGTTATACGTATCCTGTTATTGAAAAGGTTGGCAGGCAAAATTATAAACATATTCTGATTCATATTGAATTATCAGGTTAAGTGAGACAATAATAACACATGCAATTTGTTAGGCTCATCTCTCGAAATCGTCTGATATTAAAAGATTTCATGCACTGCGGCCTGGGTACAATTATATTGCAGTTGCGTTAATTACCTTGGGTTAGCAACAAAGGGAAATCAACAGAATGATTTTTTTATCAACATGATTAATCCAGTTCATTTGTATTTCTTTTTAACTCAAAACAAAAACAAACATCAGTTCATTTTGTGGGCCTTGAAAATATCTGATTAATGTGTTTTAGTTGAAAGCTATTCATTTCATCGCAGAAACAAAATGCTGAATGAACAGTTTCCATATGAAAAACAGCCAAAACCAAACAAAACAAAATAGCCTTATAAGATCTGCTTATTAAACTTATAATATGTTAATCATTATCATATTTTTTATCTTTCAGATATGGCACAACGGAAGGAAACACTCTATCTCCATCTTAATTCCCCTCCTTCAGTGTATGTGTATGTATGTGTGTGTGGGTATTTACCAACAGTCTCTACTTCATTTGGTGATCATGAGTTCGATAGGGAAGTCATTTGATTGATGTCTTCATGAGAGAATTATGGATGGGAAGGATCTAAGACAGGGTCGATGTTACTCTCTTCCTCCCTATCATAATCCTTTGCCTATTATCAATTTTAATTAACTCTTGGTCCTATCACACGCACGGCCGGCGTAATAACCGAGCTCTTTGTGGTCATTTCGTGAGATATATTCGAGTTTATGTATCTTACACTCATCATCATAATCATCACGGTTCGGATCATTACCATCATCTCTTTTTCTCTTCTTCCTTTTTTTTTTCTTTTTCTTCCTCTCTTTTTGGGAATACATGGAGACCCATTTCCTCTCAACGGGTTCAGAGCTTCTGTTCTTCGTTTTTAATTTATCCTGTAATTTTTTGGGTACATTTCTAAACAAGAAAAATAACATCCGTGAAATTAGTTCAGGTCTTTCGTCAGATGAGACTCAGGTATATGCTTATTGTCATATTCAAATATGTTGCTTCACTATTACGATTAATGTTTCCATGGTTCGAAATACTAAAAGATCTGATTCACATGAATAACTCTTAATACAACTGTATCCTTTTGCGATCCATTGGTATTATCTGATAATACTCATTATTAAAGGGGTCCGCTTGGTGCAAAAAACATTTTGCAACAAGCAATTCGCTGAACTTTGATTATACTTGACGTATATTCTAAGAGGATCCTTTTATATATATATATATATATATATATATATATATATATATATATATATATACATATATATTTATATATATATATAAATATAAATATATACATATACATACACATACACATATGCACACACACACACACACACACACACACATATATATATATATATAATATATATATATATAATATATATATATATATATATATATATATATAATATATATTATATATATATATATATATATATGTATATATACATATACATATATACGTATATACGTATATAAAAATATATATATATATATATATATATATATATATAGATATATATATAAACATATAGATATATATACATACATATATATATATATATATATATATATATATATATATATATATATATACCTATATATAAATATATATATACATACACACACACACACACACACACACACATATATATATATATATATATATATATATATATATATATATATATATATATATATATATATATATATATATATACACGCAATACTCATCATCAGTAATGATAAAACACAAATGTTAAAATCAATAAAACAGTAAAAATAACCATTATACATATTAATACAAATGCAAGAAAAAGGTAAAACATACGCACATGCCATATTCTGGTTGGTAGTACACAAAGTAAAGGTGTCAGGAAGTAAGAGCACATAAAACGTGTCAGAGGTAGCAGAGTCAAGCACAGAAAAATTACAATTGTTAGTAGGGTGATCATGAACTTCACTGTGATCGTCTACCCCAATGGAAAGATTTCGGGTAGTCTATCTAAGGTAAGTACTCATTTGTACACCATATTGCGCGATTTGTCTATCGACTGTCTATAGACGGTGTCTATAGACATGGTCTATACACCGTCTATAGACACCGTTCTTTGTCTCGTCTAGCGTCCACACTACGATTTAAATTTCTCGTCTAGTCTCTATTAGTACATCATGGGGGAAATTGCTATGTGCGGAGTGAGTTCCTGCTTAGCGCTAATTGCAAGGGAAAGAACGAGAAAACGTAAACGTTGGTGGAGTCGCGAAGTGTTTGCAGAAGGACCTAGGTTCGGTATTTCATTATTAAATAAATTAAGACTGAAAGACGCCATGGGTTTTCGAAATTTCACCCGCCTAACCTCTACTGATTTCGAAGATTTGCTTCTGATGGTTGGAGGACTGATAATGAAGAAGGATACAAAATTTAGAGAAGCTATCCCAGCTTCTCTTCGACTAGCAGTCACACTGCGTTTCCTGGCAAGTGGAGATTCTTTCACGAGCCTCATGTACACCTTTAGACTATCTAAGCTAGTGATTCAAGAGCCTTTTATTTATTTATTTATTCATTTATTTTTTTATTTATTTTTTATTACGCGGTTTTTATAATCGGAACTTGTCACATCCCAAAGACAGCTAGAAGCATGATAATCTTCGATTAGTTTCAATACCTTTTCGTTTGACCACATTTCGAAAAAAACAATGTGAAGGCGTTAATTTGGCCGCAAGGCACCCGGCATGCTTGGTAGCTGGAGAAAGACTGGGAAGTCCGATGTGTCTCGTCTATCGTTGCAGATGCCGTACACACTAACAAAATGTTGCGCAACATGTCTACCGTTGCATGCTGTCTCCCATTCCGATCGGGAGACCATAGACCTGCGACTTTTTGTCTCGCAACAGACTCGTAGACAGCGATTGACCAAAGAGACCAAATCGCGCAACATGGTCTACAAGTGAGTACTAGGCTTAAAAGGGGGTTTAAACGGTTCGTCAAACCCGGTTGTCGAACCTGCTCGTCAAACGGTCCGAAGAGATGTCAGAAGAAACATACATTAATCTACTGAGGCGTGTCACCCCTTTCATTATGTATGAAGATACATACATGATACGTCCACTCCTTGGTTTGAAGCGCAACTGAGGTTTGATGTTCGACGGTTGTTCTCACATTCAAACGGTTTGTGGACGACGAAGCCCCGCCCACAAGTCAGGCTCGAACAGACTTTCTTCCAACCGTTTGGCCAACGTGCTCGACATCCAAATACCCCGTTCACACGTTCAAACATCACTTCAAACACGTGTCTGTCGAACCGCGTTTGACGAACTGTTTGACCGTGTAACCCCCCCCCCCCCCTTAACATAGGCGGCATTACAACTTCCACAAACATATTTGTTTACAATAAACGCGTTTTAAGTTTTTATATGCTTTCATGACTAGAGTTTGGATTCGATTGGTTTTATATTTTTGGGGAAATGAGGCTATAGTCTATTAAATGATCACAGAAGTTCCATTACAATTTTCAGTGTTTACATCTAAGAATGGGATGTATTCTTCCCACTCCATATTCCAACTGTGAATTTGATGTTGTCATGTTTTGTGTTGAAATATTCATGAAACTTAACAACATACTCTCTAAATGTAAATTAGAGAAATGTATTATCAAACATATATGTAGTAGAATGCTAGCCTGAATTTAAAAGGGTATTCTATCAGCCAGATTTTTTTTTTTCAAAATGTGACAGAAAAACATTAGCTAAGGTTAAACCTAGAGGGCTGGCCATAGATACCTCATTAATATGTTTATAAGTCTGATTACAAAAAATGAATAGAATAATGGTAATAATGATAATAACATCGGTAATGATGATAATAATGGCAGAGATAATAATGATGATAATGATAATGACGAATAAAATAGTGATTAATAACAACAATATTGATAATGATATCTCTATAGTACGGTAAATAGTGAAAAAAACCCTCGCAGTTTGAACATAGTTTCAACAATGAGGATCTACACTCATAACCATTTTATTACTAAAGTTTTATGGCTGGATTTCAGTTGAGAAAAGTTACTAAGTCGAAAGTGGCTGTAAAAGTGGGACTGTAGAAAAAAGGAAAAAGATTTAATAGTGATGAAGATATCAAATATAGAATTATGATGATATAATTGAAAATGATAATTAATGATAATGATGATGATAGGTATGATAGTAATAGTAATAATGATAAGAATTGTGATAATGATGATAGTAATGATAAAAATGATAATAACAATGATGATTATAACAATAATAGTAACAGTAATAACAAAAATGGTACTTAAAAGGAAAATTATGATAGTGACAACAATGATAACAGTATTATGATTACTAATATTATAGTGTAGAGTAACGTAATTTCTTACGCGAACGCTACGGATTCGCGCGTATGCGAACGGGTGACGGGTGCCTCGCGTCCCTGTTCTTTTCTTTTTCGTACTCCCTCGTCACGCCCTTTGGCGACGCCCGTCGAGGCGCTTTGTCAAACGCCCCACCTCCAGGAGTATTTTAGGCTGTGTAAAGGAGGAGAAGGAGCACCCAATCCAAGCACAAACGACCTGTAACATAATTCATAGTTGGCAACCCCCTGTTATGTCGGGGTCTCCAAGACCGCCATCTTTGAGTTGTGGAGGAGGTTTCAAGGCGGAAGGTTGTGTGCTTGGGTTGGGCAGGAGTGTGTTTTTCTCGAGTGTTCTCGTTTTTAAAGTAAGTTTTTTATTCTACTACATGCCTGTTCTGTGATACCTTGTTTTATACATGTAGTAGCTTGTCCTCGATGAATAAACGTAAAGTAAAGAATTAGTAGTCTGTCAGTTGCCCTTGTGCCGGCCCGGTTTTCCCTCTTGCCCTTCCACGCCTTCCTGCTGCAGAAGGCTCCTCTACAGCTCCTGTAGGAGGGTGAGTGCCCCACGAACCCACTACAGTAAAGGTGGTTGGCAGCGAGTGGATCGTGAGGTCCTATTTTGTTATTTTTGCCTCCGAATCCACGGCCTCTCGCTTTGTTTACATGTCTCGTTGCCATTGATATCTTTTTATGTTTTGTCGTTTTTATGTTTGTCTCTTTTATGTATAATTTTTTAAGGCCTTCAGCCAGTGTCACATTTTAGTTCATTTCTTTTATAGTAACTTTTTTTTGAAGCTTTTAACGTAATTTTACTGTTTTGAGTTTGCTTGTTTTTTAATGATTTTACTGGTCATATTTTATTGCATTTTTTGTCTTAGTGTCATTTGATGCTTAACTTTTGAATTTCATAATTTGTTTTTCTGTATTTTTTAAAATTTAATGGGGTTTTTACTTTTGATTTTTGTCTTATTATATGCCAGTACCCATTTTATTTTCAGCATTTTAATAGTATTTTACTGTATTTATTAACTTGTCTTTTACAGCTTGATTGATTTTGTCTATTTTTTATGTATAGCTTTTATTGCAGCATTTAACGCTGGTTTCTTTTTTTATGTTTTTGTATTTTTTTAGTGTTCTGTTTTTAGCTGTTCTTTTTTAGTGTAGGTGCGTCCACGTGCACCTCGGACCATGGTGCGCCCCAAGGCACCACAGGCTGGGTCGCGCCCGCCTACCCCTGAAGAGACAGTCCTTCTCGAGGGACCCCGCCTTGGGATGGACCCAGGACTCACTGTTGCCCGTAGTGCAGGTGCTGCTGGGGCTGCACGCTCGGACAGTGGGTCACCCGCCAGCAGTGATGTGAGCGGCTTGCAGCTCATGGAGGCCAGGTTGGTGGATCGGCTCGAGGCACAAATGGGTAGGCAGCTCGCCCGCATGCAGGAACACCTGGAGGGACGCATGCAGGCGCAGATGCAGGCTCTGGCTTCCCTCCTGAAGAGCCAGCCTGTTGGGCCCTCTACGGCTACCGAGGATGCTGCTCCGGCCTCTGCTGCCCCTCCGCCATCGCTACCCTCAGCTCAGCCCTGCCTCGGAGAGGACCCCGAGCAATCCTCCCATCTGCCTCCAGCGGTGCCTGCAGAGCCTCGCCTTCCACAACGCTCTGCCCCGCTCCTGTCTGGGAGTCAACCTGCCGCTGACGTGGACCTCATGGGTCCCCGCCAGGTTGGGATCGCTTCAGCGCGGGACCAGAGTGCTCAGTCTGCAGCTAGACTGCCCCCGCAGCCGCCTGCTTCCTTCATGGCTGAACCTGTGCCTCAACCGCCCGTGCGCCACCTTGGGACGTCCTACGGGGCCCCCTCACAGGGACCGTACCCGTCTCTTGAGACCCAGCCTCCAATCTCCACTGCACGTGAAGCTCAGCCTCCAGCCTCTCAGCCTCTAGCCTCCCAGCCTTCAGCCTTCCACTCATTCGCCAACCCGCATGCACCTCCAGTTCACTTAGGTGACCACAGCTGGACTCGTCCATTTTATGGCAGTGGACGAGACGAGGTGCCCTTTTTCTGTGGCGAGACTCCTTCAACTCAGGGCATCCAGCAGAGCCAGGAGCTGGAGTCCTGGATCTCCAGTATAGAGCTGGCCACCCTGCCAGCAACATCGGAAGCCTACATCCGGATGGCACGCAGCCGGGTAAGGGGGTACGCATGGTCAGTGCTCAACAGTCCTGGGTTCGCCCATATCCGGGATTGGGTTGACTTCAAAGCACGACTCCGCGAGCAATTCAGAGGTGTCTCTACGGCCAAGCATTTCTTCGATATGCTGGCTCGAGCCAGGATGGCGGTTGGCCAAGGACCTCTGGATTTTTATCGTGCTGTAGCGCTGGCCGTGCAGCAGGGCGCTCGTGATTACCCCCTGGACATCGGGAATGCGGAGAGCCTGATGCAGCGTACCTTCCGGATGGGCTTCCAGGGTGGCTCCGCCAGCAGCTCTTATGGCACGATTTCCCTTCCACCCGTGCCATGGCGGAGAAGTGCCAGCTGGTTTGGGACTCTGTAGTCGGAGCAAGGCATTCCCTACCAGACGTCCACGGGCTCCTCCGGCAGTCGTCCAGGCTGTGGACATCTCAGCATGGCATGCGGGACGACAGGATGGCCCTGGGTGCGTATAATCCAGGTCAGCACTTAGAAGTAACCATCCCCGGCCTGGAGTATTACAGGGACATATTGCCACAAGCGGCTCCAGTCATCCAGGCCCCTGAGAACACCTCGCTTAATGGTCCTCCGCTGGTAAGGAGATCGGCCGAGGCCCCTGCTTCACCTCGCCGCTCCCCTTCCCCACGTCGCAGGGACAACAGACAGCGCCCCTGGTGTGATTTTCACAGGATGGGAGGCCACCATACCAGCGAGTGCCGGGCAGGACGGGGTCGATGCTACCGTTGCGGTGAGTCGGGGCACCTCAAGGTCTCTTGTCCCTTTTCCCAACGCCGCTCGGAGGCAGACTCCCGACCCACGGGCGGCCGTAGCTACGAGCCGGGATCTCAGCAGCCAGTCGACTCCACCGCAGTTCCGAGGACGCCCCCTCATAGTCCTCGAAGTCGGAGGTAGGCAATTCTCCTGCTTCGTCGACACAGGTTCAGAGGTGACAATGATGAAGAGGGAGTCCCTAGCGCGTCTTCCTGGGGTACGCCTGCACTCTAGCCAAAGAGCGCTGCAGGGAGTTTCAGGCCAGCCAGCCCCAGTCACGGCGGAGGTGGACCTTCCCTTCACCATCCATTCTACGCTGACTGTCACCCCACGGACCTGTGTCGTTGAGGGCCTCTGCTTTCCAGGGGACCTGCTCCTGGGGATGGACCTCCTTCAGCGGCTTCCTGTTCGTCTCGTCTTTGGCCATGAACCTGACAAGAGCTGGCTGGAGTTGGATGGCTGCCGTCATGGGATCGCCTATACCCGTGGGAATGCAGAGGCACAGCATGTCCCTGCCTGTCATGAAATTCCTCGGGCGTCACCAGCAACCCTGGAGGACCCTGAACTGCTGCCGAATTCTGGACAGGTAACTGTCTCGCCTGTCCATGTGGCCGAGGAAACAATGGTGGAAGCAAAATCAGGGAAGTTTGTTGCTGCCACAGTTACGCGCAGCGCACCAGATGACACATGCCTGGCTGTTATTGAGGCCAGCACAGACCGCCTCACAGTACCCCGCACTTTGGTTACTGTCCAAGGACGTCGTTCAAGTGTGTGGGTTGTCAACCCCCACCCTAAGCCACGCAAGCTACGCCCAGGTGCTGTACTAGGGTACGCCTCATTCTTGGGACCCGAGGAGGTTGTCTGCACCTCCCCCTCTCCTACAGTTCCTAACACCCCTTACTGCGAGTCTTCCAGGGAACTCTCACAGGCTACGGTCACTCCATCTGAGGTGGAGCTCGAGGGGTTCCCATCGATGGTGGAGCTCGAGGGCGAGTTCCTTGATGACGACTACGACAGCTCTGCAGCCTGCCTTGATTTTGGGTACGAGGACGACGACTTCTTCGTGTTCCCTGAGACGCCAGAGCTGGACACGGCCCGCCAGCAGGAGACAGATGTTACCTGTGCTGCAGAGAGTGCAGGGCTCCCTGGTGCTACGTAAGGTCCAAGGGAACCGTGGGCCTCTTGGTGACCGCTGGCTTGGACCCTGTCGTGTCCAGAAGCGACTTGGGCCTGTCAGCTACGACATCCTGGACCTACGGCCCCCACATCGTGCCGTCAGGGTCCACGCCAATCAACTCCGTCCATTTCTCCCTGCCGCTGAGGTCGACTACCTCGAAGAGTGCGACCAAGTGCGAGATACTTATGAACAATGAAAAATGTGATTTTTACTTCGTTTATTGGTGCTATTTTGTGATTTTTTTTTACCTTTCTGTGTTCAGCATTCTAGTCTTGATTTTATATTTTATTGTATTTTGGAATTTATACATTTTATTTGTTAACATTATGACATTTTGTATAGAACCTTTTGGATTTTTAAGTGTATTTTATATTTTATTATATATTTTAGTATTTTTCACAACATTTTAGTTGGGTACTGGCACTTCTGGAGGTGTGGCGTTTTCTGTTCCCCGGGGAGGGGCTGTAGAGTAACGTAATTTCTTACGCGAACGCTACGGATTCGCGCGTATGCGAACGGGTGACGGGTGCCTCGCGTCCCTGTTCTTTTCTTTTTCGTACTCCCTCGTCACGCCCTTTGGCGACGCCCGTCGAGGCGCTTTGTCAAACGCCCCACCTCCAGGAGTATTTTAGGCTGTGTAAAGGAGGAGAAGGAGCACCCAATCCAAGCACAAACGACCTGTAACATAATTCATAGTTGGCAACCCCCTGTTATGTCGGGGTCTCCAAGACCGCCATCTTTGAGTTGTGGAGGAGGTTTCAAGGCGGAAGGTTGTGTGCTTGGGTTGGGCAGGAGTGTGTTTTTCTCGAGTGTTCTCGTTTTTAAAGTAAGTTTTTTATTCTACTACATGCCTGTTCTGTGATACCTTGTTTTATACATGTAGTAGCTTGTCCTCGATGAATAAACGTAAAGTAAAGAATTAGTAGTCTGTCAGTTGCCCTTGTGCCGGCCCGGTTTTCCCTCTTGCCCTTCCACGCCTTCCTGCTGCAGAAGGCTCCTCTACAGCTCCTGTAGGAGGGTGAGTGCCCCACGAACCCACTACAATAGTAATGATAACAAAAATAATGACAATGATAATGAAATGATAATGATATTAATGATCATAATAACAATAAGAAACAATAATAGTAATAATGATAACGATGAGGATGATAATTGAAAAGATGACAATTATGAGAGAAATAACAATAACAATAATAATTATGATAATAATAATGATGATAATAAAGATAATGATAATAATAATGATGATGATAATAAAGATAATACTTATGACAATAAAGGTAATGATAATCATGGTAATTATAAAAATTATATCAATAATGATAACAATAAGATAACGATGAATGTAAATATGATAATGATGATAATGACGATAATAATAAAAGTAAGTTTAATGATCATAAAAAAACAATGATCATTATTATCATTATTATTACCACCAGCACTACTACTCCTACTAATATTATTATCATCATTATTATCATTATATTAAAAAAAGTTGCATGTTTTACATCAGTTTCTCCGAAGAATATATATATATATATATATATATATATATATATATATATATATATATATATATATATATATTTTTTTTTTTTTTTTTTTTTTTTTTTTATAGAATATCTACCACCGGAAAAATACCAGAACGATATTTACTTAGAATTCGTTGAAGTAAAAATAAAAGATAAAATCTAAAGATGAAAAGATATTTGATATAGAACCAATTACCAATTTTCCTATCATTTGAATGATAATTATGAAAGCTATGAAAATCTGTCTTCCTGATATTTGTTGAATATGTAAACAAATGTTAGATATATTATCCAATTCTAAAATAATTTGAACAAGAATTTAGGGCAAAATTCTTCAATCTGCGTCCCGGATTTGCCAATCCTATCAAAAATGTGCTAAAGAAATAGGAAACCTATATATCCTAACCATGACTACCTCGAGACTCTCAATAATTAAAATTTAGTCCTTAAATAAAAGTAATCTGGAGCCCGATGTCATAACCGTTACATTCCTAAAAAAACAGCAACAACAAAAAAAAAAAAAATCGCTAATGAAACATTTCAATTCAATATTTCATGTTTTTTTCTTTTATTTTGTCACGAATGAAAAAAAAAGAAAAAACATTTCCCCAATTCAATATTCAGACACAATAATTGATTAATCTTTTTTATTTTATCTAGGCAGTTACGCAATATTTAAATGGATGATGAATTTTCTTTTTTACATCAATGTTTCAATCTAATTAAGTGTAGGATTTTTCTTTTGCATACCATTATGTAATATTGGGCATAGCATAATATCAGATAAGAGCAACAAAGCAATTCAGATAATATGGAATGATAATAATGATAATATAGAATCATGTTAATGGTGATGCAAAAAATGGTGATGATAGTAGTGATAACAGAAAAAAAATGCTTATGATAACTATAGATATAAAAATGTAACACTAGGGCTAACAATAAAAATTATAAATGCTAATGGTGATTAAGATAATGATAATGATAACAATAATGATAATAGTGATAAGGATGCTAATGATAACCATAATATTAATATTAATAATGATATTACAAATTAGTGATGATGGTAATAGTAGCAGTAATAATGATGATAATGAAAATAGTAATAAGGATAATATAATTTATAATGATCATTATCATCATGATAATGATGATGATAATATAATTTAGGATAATAGTTATGATAATGATAATGATAACAATGGTAAAGATAGTAATAACGATAACGATAATAATGATAATGAAAAGAATGTCACTAATGATAGTAATAATAATAGTAATGATAGCAACGATGGTAATCATAGGGACAACGATAATAATGATAATAATGATAATTATAAAAATGGTGATAATGATAATATTGATGACAATAGTAACAATAATAATAATAATGATGATAATGAAAATTATGATGATAATGATAATTATGATGATGATGATAATATCAATAATGAGGATAATGGTATTGATAGTAATAACAATAGTGATAATAAGTGCAGTGATTGTGATAATAATAACAATGATAACGATAATTCTAAAAGCAACAATGATAATTACAATGATAATGATGAAATACACTTAAAAATTCATGACAACGTATACGTATGATTATAAGAATATAGATTCAATGTGATAACAATTCATATGTCTAACTACAATAAAGAATGTTTGCAGTGACATAGTGATATCTTTATGATATAAACATTTATTGAAGAGTAAGGCTATCTTTGTTCTCCTGAAGTATATTAGATAAAGTGTACAGTGCCGATGATGATAATGGTGATGATGATTAGAATGATAATGATGACGATGATGATGATGGTGATGTCTGAAGCGAATATGATGAAGGTGATGATAGTGCCGATAATGATGGTGATAGCGACGACCATACAAAACAACTAACGACAATAATGATACTAAAAACAAAACCATGATAATGATAAACAAATAAAGAATAAGACAACAAGAAGAAATGGAAGAACCAGAAGAGGAACATTAAGCCCCAAGAAAACAACACCAAAACAGAAGTAAAATAAGACTAAGGTATTGAGAAACTCACCGCCATTGTAAGATGACACTCAACTCTGCCTTTTTGATGCCAGTGCCACCCAGGCGAGTGTAACTTAACGTTATTGTAATACATTAGTTAGCAGAAGGCTTTGTACTTGGCTCTTCCATTCGAAACAGCAGGTGGTGCTCTCGTATGTCAAAGAGCATTCCAGAACCTGATGATAATAAGGCAGGG
>NW_028236502.1:5000-7657 GCF_977035675.1 Penaeus japonicus | reverse complement strand
ACATACATACATACATACATACATACATACATACATACATACATACATACATACATACATAATACATCAATACATACATACATTAACTACATACATACATACTTACATCCATACATACATATATACATACATATATACATTTCATACTATACATAATACATACATACATACATACATACTACATTATACTTACATAATACATACTATATACAAATATACATACATGATTACATACATACATACATACATACATAAATACATACATACTTACCGATATACATACATACTACATATATACTATATATATACATACATACATACAATCATACATACATACATACATTACATACATACATACATACATACCATACATACATAGGCCCTGTCTGCAGGGCATCAAGGGGCTAATTGACACACGAAACTGTTTTATCTTCCAGGATTAGAGAAGATGACAGAGAAGGAATCTGCTCACCCAAACCACACAGCAGCTAAATGAACTCACAACATACAGCCACTGTCAATGGGGTTTTGGTAGGGCCAGTGTCGCCCACGTCCCTCGTAGCTCCGACAGTGCATCGGAGAGACCCTTCACCAGGGACGGAGTGGTTACAACTTTTCCATCCCCAAGGCACAAGTATTCAGCCTCCAACAGAGGATCATAAATTTACCAGCTTGTTGATGATCTCAAGATATTTGCAAGGTAAAATAAAGTATTAACATTGTTGTTGTTCCTCTTGCGTGAATAAGTGATTTCAGGGAGGAAAGAATTTATTGATTTGTGCTATCAGAAGGGCTAATCTTAAAAAAATAACTGCGTTAAAGATTTAGTAATTGACAAAGGGAGGATAATCACCAATGATCAACATTATACCAATAATAAACTTCTATAAGGAAGATGAGATTACAAATCTTTGTATATCTGAAAATTGCTTAAAAGAAAAAGAAAATAGGAGTAGTTTAGAATCGGTTAAGCATACAGATTCTTGCAAAACATTTTCTTCGGCTGTGTGAAGTATGGTATGTCATATATTTATTTTTGTTTAAAGTTTTGATATACATACTTGTAAGTGACCATAATTTCTTTTAAAACTGACTTTGTAATGCATTGAAGTTATATATATTGCCATGTCCCTATATTTCAATACGTATGAAAAAAAATTGATGGAGGGACAGATTGGTAAAACTGATGACACTCTTTATTATTACGACTAGTGACTCTCTTATGTAATTGCAAATGAGCTGAAAAGAAATGAAGTAGGAAGTCTACTTAATAATGACTTCTGTATCAAAATGTAAATCTTGTTAATTTATTCCAATTATTGGCTCTTTTTGTTGTGTTATCACTCTTGTAATAGGATGCATAATGTTTGTATTGGTTTAATAAAGTATATTGACAGAAGTTCCAACATTAAACTTTTGGTGGTTTCATTTGGAAGATGCTAGAATACGTTGATTATGTGATTTTTGTGTTAATCCTATAATCCTATTGGCAAATAATATTAATTAGATCAAAGTGCATAACATCTGCACATCTCTTCCATGGTGTACATCAGTCAGCTGTGACTCCACACCCCTTCACACTCCATTCATATTCCACATATATTACTCAAGTTTCCTTATCCTGAATACCCCACCACATCCTGAGCTTTAGATGTCATGGTTATCAGGAAGAGAGTGAGGTCGAAGGGGAGGAGAGTCTTTGCAGATGGCCAGGAGAGGCTGAGGAGATGGAAGGAGACACAAAAACTCTCTCCTGACTGATCTCCAGCCGGCTCCCCTCAGCCTCACGAGTTCTTGGTGGCAACATCGTCTGTTGCGGTGCATGTGCTAGGCATCCCTTTGCATCCGTACTCTAAATGGCATCCCTTATGTCCATTTAGTCGCTGATATTTTTTTCGCTGTCGAGATTTCCATTTCAATTGCTTTATTGTTCCTTCTTTCTTTCTTTATATATATGTATGTATTTATCTTTTCATTTTTTTTTATCAGTCTTAATAAAGTGGGAAGATTTTAAGGCATTTTATGATGAAAATTTGTGTATTTGCTTGAATATTTTTGGCTTATAGTTAATGGGGTTTATAATTACATGAAAATGTGGTTATTGATAGTATGGCAATACTAAAGCTGATATTTTTTTAGATTTTAATAGTATTACTCAAGTAATGATGTTTCATGAAGATTAGAGTGTTGAGCAAAAAAAGAATGTGTGAGTATTGTTTAGTTTCTCCTGAACTTGTTTTTTAATACATATTATAGATTTTAAAAGCATATACGTATATGTATTTATTTCTAGTTTTCTGTAATCTCATGCATGTGTAAAGTAACAGACTCAAGCTTATATGTAAGTATTAGCATCAAAACTAGTAATGTATCTATGCAATGTTATGATTTTTTTTTTATTATGTATAAAAATGCACCAATAGATATAGATACTAAGTTCTATTCAGTATAACCGTAAATAAATAATATGCATTTATTATAAATGTATATTAGAGGGGGTCCAATAGTCTTCACAGTGTATTGATTTGTCTGTATGGCAATTACTAGTTGCAGTGGTTGCTATAGCGTAGTGAGTAAAAGGTAATTATAGCAATTTTTATGATATTTTCTTTGAATGTGATTGGCAGTGAAAAGTTTTCTTGTAATATGCTAGTATT
>NW_028236501.1:0-23327 GCF_977035675.1 Penaeus japonicus | reverse complement strand
GTTTTTTTTTTTTTTAAAGATTCTAACGCTTATCTTGTTAATTCCGGTCTACTTCAGAAAAGCAATGTTCCAACCCTAATAAAGAAATACTTATTCAAAACGAACAATAATGCGAAATTTATTTATTTTATTTTTTTTGGTAGTCAATATTGACTTTCCTATCTTGATTAGATCATAATAACGATAATACACGATACAATTAACGAATACAGAAAAATCATATACAAAGAAAGAAAAAAATGAACAAACATCACATACAAAACAAAGGGAAGACAAAACACAAAAATATTATGATTATCGAACACACGCAATATACCACTATCAAAAAACAGAGCTTAAGACAAACCACCCAATAATACAAAATCTAATATCTCTCAACGCAAATTGCCATAATTAAACTAGAGCTACACGGCTCATCAATCCGGGCATCAATTGCTGAACCATCCTGACAGCGTACCCTTCTGCTGACAGAGGAGAGCTGATCCCAACCATAAGAACAGCCAAGTAAACGGGTCTGTTGTGGATGGATGTGTGTGTGCTGTTTTCATTTACACTATATGTATATATGTTAATGCTGCTATATATATATAATATATATATTAAACTATATATTATAATATATATATATATATATATATGTTGTTGTGTGTGTGTGTGTGTGTGTGTGTGTGTGGGTGTGGTGTGTACATATATAAATATAGATATGTATATATATACATACATAACGTATGGATGTGTATGATGTGTGTATTACCACATATTATATATATAATTATATATATATACATCTATATATATATCTATAATATATTTATATATATAATACATATATATTATGATATAGTATATGTACATATATAAATATATATATGGTAGATCATATACAACTAATACATATACACACATATATATATATATAGAGATATATAGAAGATATATATATATATAGTACTATAAGTCTGTGTGTGTGTGTGTGTGAGTGTGTGTGTGTATGCCATATGTAAATGTATATGTATATATATTATATTATATATATATATAATATATATATATATATATATATATATAATTTGTATATGTATATGTATATAAATATATATAGATATAATATATATATATATAATATTATATATTTATATATACATATGAACATGTATATATATACAAGTATATATAACATATATATATATATATATCATATAATATGTATATATATGTATATATACACATATATATATATATATATATATATACATAGTATATAGTACTTTAATATATATATATATAATATATATATACTACAAATAAACCATATATATAATATATATAAATATATATATCTATTATATTATATATATATAGTGATATATTATATCTGTGTGTGTTTGTGTGTGTGTGTGTGTGTGTGTGTGCGTGAGTAGTGTGTATGGTGTATCTGTGTATATATATAAATGTATATATATTATATATATAGATATAGTATATATATAATATATATGTATTGTATGATATATTAATATGTAAAATATATATATATATATATATATATATATATTATATATAATTTGGTTGGTGTGTGTTGTGTGTGTGGTGTGTGTGTGAGTGTGTGTGTGGGTGTGTGTATGTGTGTATTATGTATAATATGAATATATATTATATATATATATATATATATATATATATTGATATATATATATATTGTTATACATATGTGTATATTGATATATATAAATATATATATAATTTTTAGTTATACAACATATGTGTGTATATATATATATATATAGATATTGTTATATTGATATATATATTATATATATATAATATACATACATGTACATATACATATACATATACAATATAAGATATGCATAGAACGTAATTATAACAATAACACACACACACATTTTATGACACATAATATAACATCACTCACCTCTCTCCTCTCATCTATGAGATATTCTCTCTAATAAGATCCTACTCGTCTCCTCTCATCCTCTCTCTCTCTCTCTCTCTCTCTCTCTCTCTCTCTCTCTCTCTCTCTCTCTCTCTCTCTCTCTCTCTCTCTCTCTCTTTCTCTAGAGAGAGAGCGAGGGAGAGACAAAGAAACAGAGAAAGAAAGAAAGACAGAAACAGAGAAACATAGAGAGAGAGAGAGAGAGAGAGAGAGAGATAGGGAGAGGTAGGGGGAGAAGGAGAGGGAGAGGGAGGGAGAGAGAGAGAGAGAGAGAGAGAGAGAGAGAGAGAGAGAGAGAGAGAGAGAGAGAGAGAGAGAAAGAGAGAGAGAGAGAGAGAGAAACAGAGAACAGAGAAACAGAAAAAACAGAGAAACAGCTAAACAGAGAGAGAGATAGAGATAGCGAAAGAGAAAACAATGTACAAAACAAGACCAAAACCGCAAAAAAAAAAACTACCAATATCTCCACAAAAAAAAAAAAAAAAAATCACGAATGAAAAACAGACCACTAAATGCCATCCGAAATTCTTGTCCCTAAAATCAAAATCTTTCCCAACCCCCACAGGACATACGGCCCTCATTCGAGCCCTGTTGGAAAATAATCAAGGAGTTATGAAGATCTTACTAGGAGCTGGTGCATTGGTTAATTCACAGGATGATGAAGGTAAGGTGATGTACTACTCATGAGTAATTGATTTAAGATGATGTTGTGTTATTTGGTGTTTTTTTTTTTTTTTTTTTTTTTTTTTTTGATATGGTTTTAATGTTCATGTCGGGAGCTGGGTCAGATTATATGTATATCATATTAATGTGTTATGTATTTATTTAAATTCTTGTTTAGGTAATTTCGCTAAATTTAAAATCTTTAAAATGGAAATATTGTGTCTATAATATCATATCAATATATATGACATTTATCAATATTTTTCTCAGCACCATCCAAATCACTTGATAAACAATATCAGCATCTTATCAGCAATATATCTTTCTCAGCATCATTAGGAAGTGATAACAGCATATAATTTTTTTTTTTTTTTTTTTTTTTTTTTTTTTTTGCATCACCAGGAAACTGATAACAGCATTTCATCAACACCGTCTTTCTCTCAGCATCATTAACAGCATCTTATGAGCAATATATCTTTCTCAGCATCATTAGGAAGTGATAACAGTATTTCATCAACACCGTCTTTCTCTCAGCATCTTATGAGCAATATCGCTTTCTCAGCATCACCATAAAACAACAACAGCTTTCCCTCATCACCACTCTCTCTCTCTCTCTTCATCACCACAAAACAACAACAGCTTTCCCTCATCACCACTCTCTCTCTCTCTCTTCATCACCATAAAACAACAACAGCTTTCCCTCATCACCACTCTCTCTCTCTCTTCATCACCATAAAACAACAACAGCTTTCCCTCATCATCACTCTCTCTCTCTCTTCATCACCATAAAACAACAACAGCTTTCCCTCATCACCACTCTCTCTCTCTCTTCATCACCATAAAACAACAACAGCTTTCCCTCATCACCACTCTCTCTCAGCATCATCATAAAACAACAACAGCTTTCCCTCATCACCACTCTCTCTCTCTCTTCATCACCATAAAACAACAACAGCTTTTCCTCATCACCACTCTCTCTCTCTCTCTCTTCATCACCATAAAACAACAACAGCTTTTCCTCATCACCACTCTCTCTCTCAGCATCACCATAAAACAATAACAACTTTTCCTCATCACCACTCTCTCTGTCTCTCAGCATCACCATAAAACAACAACAGCTTTCCCTCATCACCACTCTCTCTCTCTCTCAGCATCACTATAAAACAACAACAACTTTTCCTCATCACCACTCTCTCTCTCAGCATCACCATAAAACAACAACAACTTTTCCTCATCACCACTCTCTCTCTCTCTCTCTTCATCACCATAAAACAACAGCTTTCCCTCATCACCACTCTCTCTCTCAGCATCACCATAAAACAACAACAGCTTTTCCTCATCACCACTCTCTCTCTCTCTCTCTTCATCACCATAAAACAACAGCTTTCCCTCATCACCACTCTCTCTCTCAGCATCACCATAAAACAACAACAGCTTTCCCTCATCACCACTCTCTCTCTCTCTTCATCACCATAAAACAACAACAGCTTTTCCTCATCACCACTCTCTCTCTCTCTCTTCATCACCATAAAACAACAACAGCTTTCCCTCATCACCACTCTCTCTCTCAGCATCACCATAAAACAACAACAGCTTTCCCTCATCACCACTCTCTCTCTCTCTTCATCACCATAAAACAACAACAGCTTTTCCTCATCACCACTCTCTCTCTCTCTCTCTCTCTTCATCACCATAAAACAACAACAGCTTTTCCTCATCACCACTCTCTCTCTCAGCATCACCATAAAATAACAACAGCTTTCCCTCATCACCACTCTCTCTCTCTCTTCATCACCATAAAACAACAACAGCTTTTCCTCATCACCACTCTCTCTCTCTCTCTTCATCACCATAAAACAACAACAGCTTTCCCTCATCACCACTCTCTCTCTCTCTTCATCACCATAAAACAACAACAGCTTTTCCTCATCACCACTCTCTCTCTCATACTCTCTCCTCCTCTCACATCAACACCCATAAAACAACAACAAGTCTTTTCCAGCTCATCACCACCTAAGCATCAGCTCTCCTCTAGCCTCGTCTCGCTCTTCATCACCATAAATACAATACAACAGCTTATTCCATCATCACCCACTCTCTCTCTCTCTCTCTCTCTTCATATCACCATAAAACAACAACAGCTTTTCCTCCGCTTCACCACTCTCTCTCTCTCTACTCTTCTCAGCCCATTCCATCACCATATATAGTAACAACAACAGCTTTTCCGTTCCCTTCCAACACTGTCACCACTCTCTTCTCTCTCTCTCCGTCATCTTCATCACCATAAAACAACAACAGCTTTGTCCCTCATCAACGCCACTCTCTCTTCTCTCTCTCTCTCTTCATTTCACCATAAAACACAACCAACAGCTTTTCCTCATCACCACTCCGCGCGCTCTCTCTGTGCAGCATCACCCTATAAAATAACAACATGGCTTTCCCTCATCACCACTCTCTCATCTCTCGCTTCACACCATAAAAACAACAACAGCTTTCCCCCCCTCAATCACCACGCTCTCTCTCTCCTCTTCATCACCATAAAACAAAAACATCTTATCTCAGCTTCACCACTAGCGTTCTCAGCGACTCTCTTCATTCACCATAAAACAACACAGCGGTCCTCCTATCACATCTCTCTCTCTCGTCTCTTCATAAATCACAATAAAACAAATTACAGCGTTACACGCTGTCTTCACTCGCTCGCTCTCGCCCACACCACATAAACAAAAACAAATTCCATAATGGAAAAAAGTCACATCCACCATAAAACAACAACAGCCTTTCCACTCAACAAACCACTCTCATCTCTCTCTTACATCACCAAACACACAACAGCTTCCCTCATCATCAATCTCTCTCTCTCCATTCATCACCCATAAAACAACAACACAATCCCTCATTCACCACTCTCTCTCTCTTCAAGCACCGATAAAACAACAACAGCTTTCCCCTCTTTTCACCCACTCTCTCTCTCTCTCTTCATCACCATAAAACAACAACAAGCTTTTCCCCCGCATCATCAGTTCTCCTCTCTCTCTCTCCTCCTACCTTTCATCACACATAAAACAACAACAGCTTTTGGCGCGTCATCAATCACTCTCCTCTCAGCATCAACAAGGAATGATAACCATCATGCTCATCAATCAAACGACATCAATGTTTAATAAAACCTTTTTTTTTCCGACATCAACAGGTCATTCTTTCCGCATTGCACTGGCAACCATGACACGAAATCCTCTTGTTGTGCAAGATTTGCTCAATGCAGGAGCTTCCTTGAATCTAACTGATATTTATGGTGAGTTTTATGTATCTCGTTATTGCTTATGGTGAGTTTGTGGTGCCTTTGTGGTCTTATGGATGTCAGTAATGTTTATGGTGAGTTTAGGATTTTATGAATGTCATTTATGCTGATGGTGAGTTTAAAACTTGAGGAAAGTTGTTGATTGTTTATGGTGAGTTTGTGGTCTTATGAATCTCGTTAATGTTTATGGTGAGTTTAAGATTTTATGAGTTTTATTAACGCTTATGGTGAGTTTAAAACTTGTTAAATGTTAATGGTGAGTTTATGAATAACGTGCGATTTATTATATATTTTTTATTTCATGTTTATTATGGTTGGGTTAAAACAGTTTCTTTAATGACTATTTTTTTTATAGAACTTCATTTGGTATTTTCACTTAATTATTAATCAATCCTTTTTTTTTATTATTATTATTCTTTTTTTTATAAGTTCATACTACATATTTTCAACTACGCCCCCCCCCCCACCCCCATCAGCCCCACTTCCCCACACCTCCCCTACCCACCCACCCCCTCCCCGCCACCCCCACCACTCCACCTCTATTTTTAATCGATTTTTATGATAAAACAAAAAAAATAGGGCAAAAAATAAAAAAACAAAAAAAAAAAGAAAAAAAAATAAACAAAAAAAACAAAAAAAAAACAAAAAAAAAAAAAAAAACAAAAAAAAAAAAAAAAAAAAAAAAAAACTAAAACAAAACAAAAATTAGAGCTAAAAAAAAAAAAAAACAAAAAAACCAAAACAAAAAAAAAAAAACAAAAAAAAACAAAAAAAAAAACAACAAAAAAAAAAAAAAAAAAAAAATAAATACAATAAATCAAACAAAACAAAAAAACAAAAAAAAAAAAAAAAAAACCAAAAAAAACCAACACAAAAAAAAAAAACACAAAAAAAAAACCCCAAAACAAAAAAAAAAAACACACCAAAAAAACCACCCACAACAAAACCTAACAACAAAAACAAAAAAAACAAAAAAACAAAAAAAAAAAAAACACCAACAAACAACTACACCACCAACACCAGAACACTAACAAAAAAAAAACAAAACCAAAAACACACAAAAAAAAAAACCCCAAACACTCACAACCACAAATCACCCCACTGGCTATTTTAAAATTAAGGCCTGTGATAAAAAACCACAATCTATTGTTTTTTATTTATATATTTATCGTTATTATAAAGACATCAACATTATTGTTGTTGTTATTTGTGATTTTGTTATCATTACTGTTATCATTGATTGATTGTCGTTTATAATCATCATCATTATCATTATTGTTACTATTAAAGATTTTTAACACTCATTATCATTATCAATATAACATCACTTTCCATTAATATCATTATTATCTTTATTATAACTACTCTCATCATTATAGTCCCATCATTATCATAATATCATAAACACATTATCATATTTGTTATCATCACTACCATAATCACTACATGTCATTCCTCACCGCCATCACTATAGATATCATCCTCACCACCATCTCACTATCACCATCCTCATCATCAACACAACCACCACCATCATTACAAAAGCCTTAAAACCTTAACCAACCCCACACATCACCTTAATCAATCACCACCATAACCAATTACCCAACCACCATCGCGAACCGAACCATAACGACCCATCACCCCACAAGAATCTATCTATCTATCATCCACCCAACAACACACCAACCAACAAAATCCTATCTCTGCTCTTATCACATCATCCACACAATCAACTATCACACCCACCAACCCACCAACCACCACCTCACTGCTGCATAAAAAACCACCACCGATCCTTTCCTCTAATCCTATCCTATCACCACACCACCACACCGACCACCCACCACACCATTCACCACCACGGACCACCATAAAAACCCCATAAATTCCCACATATTTAATTCATTAATTCTCTATTGATGTTATTGATTTATATTCATTCATTCCCAATCATCCCCATTGTGGGGAAATAGTCTGTAGCGTGATATATTGTGTCTTACTTGTCTTTATTTAATTCATTTATTCCCACAATATTCTTATTCATTCATATTTATTTGATTATCCATTTCTTTATTGATTTATTATTTCATTCATTCATTCATCATGGGAAATAGTCCTCTGGATATATGTTCTTGTCCTTTATTCAGTTATTCACTTATTTTATTTCATTCATTTCTTTTCTTATTTATTCTTTATTCCATTCAGTCATCCACGAAATAGCTTGGATATATGTTCTTACCTTGTCTTTATTCATTTATTCACTCATTAATCATTCTAATCCTCACCCTCCCCCATCCTAGGCATGCTCTGGCACTCATCCTGGCCAGTCACAGGCAACGACCTCAGATTACCAAGATTCTCATAGACCGAGGAGAAGATGATTGACCACCAGAATAATGTTGGTGAGTAGCGGCGTAGTTTGTGGTGAGTTGGTGGATGGTTGAGGATGGTTGGTTTGGTGGGTAAATGGTCGTATTGAGTAGGTTGATGGATGGTTGAGTGAGGGTTGATGGATGGTTGAGGATTAGGTTGGTTTGTGGTAGCGGCCGTAGATGAGTGAGTTGATGATTTTGAGTGAGGTTAATGGATGGTTGAGGATGGGTTGGGTTTGTGGGTAACGGCGTAGTTGAGTGAGGTGGATGGTTGAGTGAGGTTGATGGATGGTTGAGGATGGGTTGGGTTTGTGGGTAACGGCGTAGTTGAGTGAGGTGGATGGTTGAGTGAGGTTGATGGATGGTTGAGGATGGGTTGGGTTTGTGGGTAGCGGCGTAGTTGAGTAAGGTTGATGGGTTGAGTGAGGTTGATGGATGGTTGAGGATGGGTTGGGTTTGTGGGTAACGGCGTAGTTGTGAGTGAGGTTGGTGGATGGTTGAGGATGGGTTGGGTTTGTGGGTAACGGCGTAGTTGTGAGTGAGGTTGGAGAGCTGGTTAGGAGGGGTATGGCTTTAAGAGTAAAGCGTAGTAGAGTAAGTTGAAAAATGGGTTGAGTGAGGTTAATGGATGATTAGAGGCTGGGTTGGTTTTGTGGGTAACGGCGTAGTTGAGGTAACACTAGAAGGAAAATAAAAATTAATGAGTATCATCGATGATGAGTAAATTAATTAGAATTATTACATGATGAGTAGATGAATAACGTAGATGCTTAGGGAAAATATGTTGTGACAGAAGAATAACAAATGAATTGGGAATTGTAGAAAAAGACGTAGGGAAAATAATTAATAAATTAAGACAATTAGGATGATAACTTCTAAAAAAAGAAAGATTAGATAATGAAAAGAAGGAAGGCAGGATGAGAGAAGTAGAAGTAGATGTTAGAGGGAATAATTTTTGGATTATATACTGATGATCATAATAGATAAAGTAGATGGATAAAGAGCATGAAGGAAGGGGATAAGTGAATGATTATAGTAGAGCAGAGAGAACTAGCGATAAATATGTAATGAGGAGGGGACTCAAGAAATTGTTTGTTTGGTTTGTTGTTGTTTGTTTGTTTTATTTACGTCTTCCTGTTTATTGTTTATTGTTCTAGCGATATTTAAATGCGATTTGTTTGTTTCTTTCTTTCTTTTTTCATAAAGGAAATTCGGGCCCTTATCAGCCGTGGAAATAGGGCATTCCTCAGATCATGAAAATTCTTGATGGAGAGGAGCAAATGTCAACTTCAGAAATCACAAGGGTGAGTTGGATTTAAGATTAGAATGACAATATAGATAGATAGACAGACAGATAGATAATGAGATAGATAGATGTGTATATTCAGTGGAAATAAGTCAACCAAAGACGAGTTAGAAATGGAAATGTAATATGCATTATTACGAACACACACGTTTACACACAAATACACAGAGCAACCAAACACAAAACCCACGCACCATACACACACAAACACACACACCGCACAGACACTCACAGAAGACACATAAACAACACCACAAAACGGAACAAAATTCCCATGCCAAAATGCAGAATGCCATATGCAATTACATTATAATATATTCTCAATATGTATCATGCACGTGTTTTCCAAATGAAGTTTTCTTGTCCTATGTAAACAACTTACTATCTATATAATTTCTTGCAAGTTCGCATCTTTGTTTATCAATAATCTGCATTACAATTTCAGTAATGTTTCTCTGTAATAAGAAATGTATGCATAACTATTTAAAAAGAAAAAAAAAAAAAAAAAAAAAAAAAAAAAAAAACAACACCAAGTTAGAATATACTAATAGATATTTTATGGTGTTTTATTCCATCATAACACTTCAAATAAACATTGAATATCTTAAATAAATGCAAATTCCATTTTGTTTTTTTTTTTTTTTCTTGTATTCTTTTTTCACTTTTTTGAATAGTTTTTTATTAACTCAAACGATCTTACATAATCTTACTCTTTCATCTATTGCATCTATTTACATTATTTGTATCATGTAAAAAATGTACGGATTTACTTTCTTGGTTATGCATTATTCACATATTTTTTCATTCATTCTTTATTGATTTAGTCATCATTCATTCATTTTCATCATGGAAATAATCTGGATATTTTTCACTTACTTGTCTTATTCTTGTATATCACTTATTTATTCATTCTTTTACTGAGTTATGTTTCTTACTTCATAATTTATCATAAGCAATAAAAAATATATATATATCAATACATTACTTATACAAAAACTACTAAACTTTTGTAGTCCAGTATTCTATGAAGATTTACTGATAGTTTTTAGTTATAAGAAAATGTTATTAATACTCATACAAATACCAAGATTTTAAAAACTTTATTTATGTATGATTTCATATTTTTATTTATTTATTTTATTTCATTTTATTTTAAGGGGTGGGGGGGGGGGTGGGGGGGGGTGGGGGGGGGAGGGGGGGTGGGGGGAGTGGGTGGGGTGGGGTGGTGGGGGGTGTTGTTTAGTGGGTTTAGGTTTGGGTGGTGGGGGGGGTTTGGGAATAGTGATATGTTAGGGTGATTGAAATTAGTAATAGGGTAGATGAATTATTGAATTATGTTAGATTGTATGTGTAAGTAGGTGGAGTAAGTTGAGGTGGATAATTTAGTAAATGGTGGTTATGATGGTGTTATGGTGGATTAATTATTATAAATGAGTATTAATATGCTAGATGAATTGTGTTTATGTAATGAATAAGTGATTAGTAGATAATAATAAATATGTAGATAAATAACGAGAATATAGGTATTATATGATTTTGGTTATTTTCGATAAAGTTTGAAATATACATTTTGGACTCAACATGAATATATTTATGTATAGAATGATAACATTAGAACAAAAACAAAAATGTATAACCTAACAATAAGAATATACTAATACAGTCCCAACAAACCAAACGCATCACCCCAACATACCACGCTTCACATTCCCTACACCCCCAACCAAACTCAACCCCCCCAAGCAACACTCTCAACCAAACTCAACACCCCCAACCAACACTCTCAACCAAACTCAACACCCCCAACCAAACCGACTCAACACCCCCAACCAACACCCTCAACCAACCAAACCGACTCAACCCAACACCCCCAGCCAACACTCCCAGCCAAACTCAACACCACCAACCAAACCAAACTCAACACCCCCAACCAACACCCCCAACCAAACCGACTCAACCCAACACCCCCAACCAAACCAAACTCAACACCCCCAACCAAACCGACTCAACCCAACACCCCCAGCCAACACCCTCAACCAACCAAACCGACTCAACCCAACAACCCCAACCAACAGTCCCAACCAAACTCAACACCCCTAACCAAACCGACTCAACCCAACACCCCCAACCAAACCGACTCAACCAAACCGACTCAACCCAACAACCCCAACCAACACTCCCAACCAAACCAAACTCAACACCCCCAACCAAACCGACTCAACCCAACAACCCCAACCAACACTCCCAACCAAACCAAACTCAACACCCCCAACCAAACCGACTCAACCCAACAACCAGAAACCAAGTAAGTGTTCCCATCTTCCAGGAGACACAGCCCTTTCCGTGGCGGCCGCTCTGGACAACTCGATCGCGTCTCAGGACTTGATCAAGGCCGGAGCTGAGTTGGACCTCCCGAACAAGGCTGGTCAGTTTGGGATTTTGTGGTGGTGGTGGTGGTGATAGTGGTGATGATGATGGTGGTGGTGATGGTGGTGAGTTTGAAATTTTGTGGTGGTGGTGATAGTGGTGATGATGATGGTGGTGGTGATGGTGGTGAGTTTGAAATTTTGTGGTGGTGGTGATGGTGGTGAGTTTGAGATTTTGTGGTGGTGGTGGTGGTGAGTTTGAGATTTTGTGGTGGTGGTGAGTTTGAGATTTTGTGGTGGTGGTGGTGGTGAGTTTGAGATTTTGTGGTGGTGGTGGTGGTGAGTTTGAATTTTGTGGTGGTGGGTGGTGGTGAGTTTGAGATTTGTGGTTTGGTGGTGGGGGTGTTTGAGAGTTGTGGTGGTATGGTAGGTGAAGTTGGAGATTTTGTGGTGGTGGTGGGGGTGAGTTTGAGAGGTTGTGGTGGAGGTGAGTTTGGGATTTTGTGGTGGTGGTTGGGATGAGTGTTGTGATTGTGGGTGTGGTTGGTGTGAGTTTGAGATTTTGGTGTGGTGTGGTGAGTTGGAATTTTTGTGGGCGGGTGGTGGTGGTGGGGTTTGAGATTTTGTGGTGGTGGTGGGGGTGAGTTTGAGAATTTTGTGGTGGTGGTGGTGAGTTTGAGATTTTGGGGTGGTGATGGTGGTAGTTTGAGATTTGTGGTGTGATGGTGGTGGTTTGAGATTTGTGGTGGGGGTGTGATTTTGAGAATTTTGTGGGGGTGAAGGGTGTTGATGAGGGGTGAGTTTGAGATTTTGTGGTGGTGATAGTGGTGATGATGATGGTGGTGAGTTTGAGATTTTGTGGTGGTGATAGTGGTGATGATGATGGTGGTGGTGGTGGTGGTGAGTTTGAGATTTTGTGGTGGTGATGGTGGTGAGTTTGAGATTTTGTGGTGGTGGTGAGTTTGAATTTTGTGGTGGTGGGTGGGTGGTGGTGATTTGAGATTTTGTGGTGGGGTGGGGGAGTTTGAGATTTTTGGTGGTGGTGATGGTGGTGATTTTGAGATTTTGTGGTGGTGATGATGGTGAGTTTGGAGATTTTGTGGTGTGATGGTGGTGAGTTTGAGATTTTTGGTGGTGGGTGAGTTTGAGATTTTGGGGGGGTGTTTGGGGTGAGTTTGAGATTTTGGGGTGGTGGTGGGAGTTTGAGATTTTGTGGTGGTTGATGGGGTGAGTTTTGAGATTTTGGGGTGGTGGGGGTGGTGAGTTTGAGATTTTGGTGGTGATGGTGGTGATTTGAGATTTTGTGGTGGTGGTGATTTGAGATTTGTGGTGGTGGTGAGTTTGAGATTTTGTGGTGGTGGTGGTGGGAGTTTGGATATTTTGTGGTTGGTGGTGTTTGAGATTTTGTGGGGGTGATGGGGGTTTGAGTTTGAGATTTTGTGGTGGTGGTGGTGATTTGAGTTTTTTGTGGGGGTGGTGCGGTGAGTTTGAGTTTTTTGTGGGGGTGGTAGTTGAAAATTTTGTGGGGGTTGATGGGTGTGAGTTTTGCGATTTTGTGGCGGGGTTTGTGGTAAGTTTGAGATTTTGTGGTGGGGGTGGTGATTTTGGGAAGATTGGTGTGGTGGATGTGGTGGTTTGAGTTTTTGTGGTGGTGGTGGTGTGAGTTTTGAGATTTGTGGTGGTGGTGGTGGGAGTTAATGTTTTTTTGTGGTGTGGGCTGGTGGTGAGTCTTGAGAATTCTGGTGTGGGATGGCCTGAGTTTGAGATTTTGTGTGGTGATGGGTAGTTTGAGACTTTTGTAGTGAGACTGTGGGTGTTTGAGACTTTTTTAGGCATCTGGTGATTTGAGATTTTCGTGGTCGGTCGGTGAGTTTGGATTTTCGATGAGTGGATGGGTGAGTTTGAGATTTTTGCGAGTGGTGGTCGGAATTGAACCGAATTTTGTGAGTGGTTGGTGATCTGATTTGTCGAGTGATGACGGGGTGAGATTTTGTGGCGGGTGGTGGTAAATTTGGATTTTGTGGTGTGGCTGGTGAGTTTGAGATTTTGTAGGTGGTGTGAGTTTGAGATTTCCGTGGTGGTCGAGTTTTGGGAGATTTTGTGGTGGTGGTGGTGGGGTGTTTGGTGTTTTGGGTGGGTGTTTGTGGTGATGTTTGAATTTTTGGGGGTGGTGTTGGGGGGGTGAGGGGTTTGGGGGTGGTGGTGTATGGGGGGGGGTGGGATGTTTTTTTGGTTGTGGGTGGGGTATTTGTGTTGTTGGGGTGGGGGGGGGGGTTAGTGTGTGTTTTGGTGGTGGGGGTGTGGTGAGTTTGTGATAGTTTGTGGTGGTGGGGAGTTTGTGATGTGGGTGGGGGGTGTGGAGTTTTGTGTGGTGGTGTGGGGTGGTTGGTTGAGTGGTTGTGGGTGGAGTTTTGTGAGTTTGTGGGGGTGGTGGTGGTTTTTGAGTTTTTGTGGTGGGGGGGTGGGGTGGTTGTGGGGGGGGGTGGTGGTGATTTGAGATGTTGTGGTGGTGGTGATTTGTGTTTAGTTTGTTGTGGTGGTGGTGGTGGTGAGTTTGGTTGGGGGGGGGGTGATGTTTGAGAATTGTTGTGGTGTTGGTGGTGGTGGGTGAGTTTGAGATTTTGTGGTGGTGGTGGTGTGGTGAGTTGGGGTGGTGTGTTTGATTTTGTGGTGGGGGGTGTGTGGTGAGTGTTTGAGATTTCTGGTGTGGTGGTGATGTGGTGAGTGTTGTTGAGATTTTGTGGTTGTGGGTGGTGGTGGTGAGTTTTGAGATTTTGTGGTGGTGATGGGGTGAGTTGAGGATTTTGTGTGGTTGTCGGTGGGGTGATGGTGAAGGTGATGGTGGGTAGTTGATGTTTGGTGGAGGATATTGGTGATGATGGTGAGGTGATGATGGGAGGATGATTGGGATAGGGATACTGTATGAATTGATAGTGAGGTTGTGGTTGTGATGGTGTGATGAATGATGGGATTGGGGTTTTGGCACTGGTTAATGTTAGTGAGGATGTAGAGTGTGATGATTTGGGGATTATGGTAGCGATTAGTGATAGTGGATATTTGGTGGTGTGAGGTTTGAGATTTTTGTGGTGGGTGACGGTGTGTGTTTGAGATTTTGTGTGGTGGTGAGGTTTGGAGATTTTGTGGTGGTGGGTGGTGAGTTTAGATTTTTGTGGTGGTGATGATATGGGTGTGGCTGTTGAAGATTTTGTGGTGGTGATGGTGGTGATTTTGGAGATTTTTGGTGGTGGTGAGTTTGAATTGTTGTGGTGGTGTGGTGAGTTTGAGATTTTGTTGGTGGTGGTGTTTTGAGAATTTGGTGTGGGGGTTGATTTGGATTTTGTGGTGTATGGTGGTGAGTTTGAGATTTGTATGGTGGTGGTGGTGGTGAGTTTTGAGATTTTGGGGGGTGGTGGTGATGATGGTGAGTTTGAGAATTTGTGGTGTGGGGGTGATGGTGAGTTTGAGATTTTGTGTCGTGAGTGATGGTGGTGAGGAGTTGAGATTGTTGTGGTGGAGGGTGTGGTGGTGAGTTTTGAGATTAGAGAGTGGTGTGTGTGGTGGTGTGAAGTTTGAGATTTTGTGTGTGTGATGGTGAGTTTGAATTTGTTTGTATGGAGTGGTGGGGTGGTGTGTGAGGTTTGTAGATTTTGTGGTGGTGAATGGTGGTGAGTTTGATATTTTGTTTGGTGATATGGTGGTGAGTTTAGAGATTTTGTGGTGGTGGTGGTGGTGGTGAGTTTGAGATTTTTGTGGTGGTGATAGGTGGTGGCGATGGTTGTGAGTTTTGAGATTTTGTGGTGGGTGATGGTGGTGATTTTGAGATTTTTTGTGGTGGTGGTGGTGGTGAGATTTGAGATTTATGGTGCTGGTGGTGGAGCGTTTGAGATTAGATGTTGGTGTGGGTGGTGGTGAGGTTTTGAGATTATGTGTGTGGTGATTGGTGGTGAGGGTGTGTGGTGAGTTTGAGATTTGTGTGGTGAGTGAGTATTGAGATTTTTGTGGTGGTGTGAGTTTTTGAGATTTGGTGTGGTGGTGGTATGGGGTGGTGAGTTTGAGATTTTGTGTGGTGTATTATTTTAGGTGGTGGGAGATTTGAGATTTTTGTGGTGGTGGGTGTGAGTTTGAGATTTGCGGTTGTGGATTGGTGATGGGTGGTGAGTTTGAGATTTTGGGTGAGCAAGTAGGAGCGTATGTAATACGTTGGTGGGTTAGTTTGAGATTTTTGTGTGTGGATGTGGTGAGTTTGGAGATTTTGTGGTGGTGTGATTGGTGGGAGTTTGATTTTTTGTGGTGGTATGGTGGTGGTGATGAGGGATTTGAGATTTTGTGGTGTGGGTGATGGTGTGAGGGTGATGGTGGTGATTTGAGATTTTGTGGTGGTGTGAGTTTGAGATTTTGTGTGGTGATGGTGTATTTGAGATTTTGTGGTGGTGATGGTGGTGAGTTTGAGATTTTGTGGTGGTGACGGTGGTGGTGGATGGTGAGGTTGGTGGTAGTGATGGTGGTGAGGATGATGGTGGTGATGGTGAGGGTGATGGTGATGATTGGGATAGGGATACTGATGATGATAGTGATTGTGGTGATGGTGATGATGATTGGGGTTATGGCACTGGTAATGATAGTGATGAGAGTGATGATGATTGGGATTATGGTACTGATAGTGATAGTGATTGTGATGAGAGTGATGAGGATGATTGGGATTATGGTACTGATAGTGATAGTGATGAGAATGGTGATAATGATATGAGTTATGATAGTGATGATTAGGATGAAATGGATGGTGATGAGAATATTAATGGTAGTGATGATAATCCTGATATGAATGGTCGTGGTGATTATGATTACGATAATGATGTTTGTAATTATATAAATGATTATAATAATAATGATTATAATGGTAATGGTAGCGATGATAGCAATTAATTTATAGTGATAATGTTTATGCTTATTATAACAATGATTATCATTATTATGATAATGATAATGTGAATAATAATGGTAGTGGCAATAATGATAATGATAATAAAAAAAATGATAATAATACTGAAAATAATGATAATAGTAACGATAATCATAATAATAAAAATAACAGTAATGATAATAATAATAACAATCACACTCATACTAAAAAAAACAACAACAAAACAATGACAATACCAATAACAAAACGATAACAAAAAAAGAAAAACAAACAAACCCACAAATCTTACGCAGAAATGTTCTAAAATCCCCCTTCTTTTCCATAGGAAACACGCCCCTAATGATGCAGCTGCTTTGAAAAACCAACGGTCCAGACTGTGAGAATTTTGCTCGGGGCGAAGGCAATGGTAAACCACCAGAATAATGAAGGTAGGCAGATGGGAAAAAGGAATAAAAGCAGGAATAGAGAGTCTGTTGATATATGGTTAATGATGATTTGGAAATGCATATCAGAATGTTTGTCTGTATCACATCATTTGAACTGTGTGTGTGTGTGTTTGTGTTTGTGTGTGTTTGTGTTTATGTGTGTGTGTGTGTTTGTGTGTTTGTGTGTGTGTGTGTGTTTCTGTGTGTTGTGTATGTGTGTGTGTGTGTTTCTGTGTGTGTGTATGTGTTTTTTCTGCGTGTGTGTGTGTGTGTTTGTGTGTGTTTGTGTTTATGTGTGTGTGTTTGTGTTTGTGTGTGTGTGTGTGTGTGTGTGTATTTCTGTGTGTTGTGTATGTGTGTGTGTGTGTTTCTGTGTGTGTCTTTGTGTTTTTCTGCGTGTGTGTGTGTGTGTTTGTGTGTGTTTGTGTTTATGTGTGTGTGTTTGTGTGTGTGTGTGTGTGTGTGTGTGTGTGTGTTTGTGTGTGTTGTGTATGTGTGTGTGTGTTTCTGTGTGTGTATGTGTTTTTCTGCGTGTGTGTCTGTGTGTGTGTGTGTGTGTGTGTGTATGTATGTGTGTGTGTTCCCTTCTACACAAAATTAATCTTCACCCACAGAAAAGATACGCATCCCACTGAGAGTTCGTAATCACTTCATTTCATCACGTCACTTCACTTCACAACCTCTCTTAGCAGCAAAATCACCTCACTTCACTTTACAATTTCCCTAAACAACAAGTCTCTTCTTTTCACTTTATCATAACTTCTATAAACAGCAAAATCATCTCACTTCACTTCAAAACAGCCTCTCTAAGCAACCAAAACACTTCACTTCATATCAACCTCTCTAAGCAGGAAAATCACATCACCTCACTTCACCTCAAAACTACCTCTCTTTGTAGTAAAATCGTCACTTCTGTTCACTTCAAAACAACCTCTCTAAACAACCAAATCACCTCAGTTCACTTCACAACCTCTCTTAACAACCAAATCACTTCACCTCACTTCGAAGCAGCAAAATCACCTCACTTCACTTCATAACAACCTCTCTATACAAGCAAATCACCTCACTTCACTTCAAAACCTCTCTATACAAGCAAATCACCTCACTTCACTTCATAACAACCTCTCCAAGCAGTAAAATCCCCTCACTTCACTCCACAACTTCCCTAAACAAGAAAAACGTCACTTCTTTTAACTTCAAAATAACTTCTCGAAGCAGCAAAACCAGCTCACTTCACTTCATAACCTCTCGAATCAGCAAAACCAGCTCACTTCACTTCATAACAACCTCTCTAAACAAGCAAATCACCTCACTTCACTTCATAACAACCTCTCTAATCAGCAAAATACCTCACTTCACTTCACAACAACCTCTCTAAACAGCAAAACCAGCTCACTTCACTTCATAACAACCTCTCGAATCAGCAAAACCAGCTCACTTCACTTCATAACAACCTCTCGAATCAGCAAAACCAGCTCACTTCACTTCATAACAACCTCTCGAATCAGCAAAATCCTCACCTCACTTCATAACAACCTCTCGAATCAGCAAAACCAGCTCACTTCACTTCATAACCACCTCTTGAATCACAAAACCTAGCTCATTTCACTTCATAACAACCGCTCGGAATCAGCAAAACCAGCTCCTTCACGGTTCATAGACCAACTCTCGAAGCATAAAAACCAGCTCACTTTCACTTCAAAACAACCTCTCTAAATCAGCAAAACAGCTCACTTCACTTCATAACAACCTCTCGAATCACAAACCATCTCCTTCTACTTCATAACAACCTCTCGAATCACAAAACCAGCTCACTACACTTCATAACAGACCTCTCGAAAGCAGCAAAAACCAGCTCACTTCACTTCATCAATAACAACCTCTCGAATCAGCAAAACCAGCTCACTTCACTTCAGTAACAACCTCTCGAATCAGCAAAAAACCACTCCCAATTCACTCATAACAACCTCTCGACCAGAACAACCAGCTCCACTTCACTTCAAAACAACCTCTCGAATCAGCAAAACCAGCTCACTTCACTTCATAACAACTCTCTCGAAATCCAGCAAAACCAGCGCACTTAACTTCATAACAACCTCTCGAATCAGAAAAACCAGCTCACTTCACTTCAAAACAACCTCGCAATCAGCCAAAACCAGCTCACTTCACTTCAAACAACCTCTCTGAATCAGCAAAACCACTCACTTCCTTCATAACAACATCGTCGAAATCAGCAAAACCACGTCACTTCACTGCTAACAACCTCCGAATCACACAACCACTCACTTTCACTTCATAACAACCTCTCGAAGCAGCAAAACCACTCACTTCACTTCATAACTACCTCTCGAAATCAGCAAAACCAGCTTCACTTCACTACAAACATAACCTCTCCGAATCAAAAAACCACTCACTTCACTTGCATAACAACCTCTCGAAGCAGCAAACCATCTCACCTCACTTCATAACCATCCTCTTCGATCAGCAAAACCAGCTCACTTCACCTTCATAACAACCTCTCGAATCAGCAAAACCCAGCGTCGACTTCACTCAAAACAACCTTCTCGAATCAGCAAAACCAGCTCACATTCACTTCAAAACAACCTCCTCGAATCAGCAAACCAGCTCACTTCACTTCATAACAACCTCTCGAATCAGCAAAACCAGCTCACTCACTTCATAACAACCCTCCTCGAATCAGCAAAAACACCACTCCTTATTCACTTCAATAACAACTCATCGAACAGAAAAAACAAAACCGGCTCACTTCACTTCATAACCTCTCGAAGCAGCAAAAAACCAGCTACACTTCACTTCGATAAACAACCTCTCTTCTCGAATCAGCAAAAACCAGCTCACTTCACTTCATAACAACCTTCTCGACAGCAGCAAACCACCAGCTCACTTCACTCTTCATTAACCCAAAACAACCCCCCCTCCTCGAAGCAGCAAAACCAGCTCACATTCACTGTCATAACAACCTCTCGAATCAAGCAAAACCAGCTCACTTCACTTCAAAAACAACCTCTCGAAACAGCAAAACCCAGCTCCACTCACTTCATAACAACCTATCGATTCAGCAAAAAACCAGCTCACTTCTACTTCATAAGCCTTCTCGAAGCAGCATAACCAGCTCACTCCATTCACTTCAAAATCCTCCGAATCAGCAAAACCAAGCTCCTTCACTTCATAACAACCTCTCGAAGCAGCAAGACCGGCTCACTATCACTTCAATAACAACCCTCTCGAAGCAGCAAAACCAGCTCACTTCACTTCATAACAACCCTCGAATACAAAACCTAGCTCACTTTCACTTCAAAACAAACCTCTCGAAAGCAGAAAAACCCAGCTCACTTCACTTCCATAACAACCTCCTTCGAAGCAGCAAAACCAGCTCACTTTCACTTTCATAACAACCTCTCGAAGCATTAAGTAAATAGCAAAACACAGCTCACTTCACTTCATAACCTCTCGAAGCAGCAAAACCAGCTCACTTCACTTCATAACCTCTCGAAGCAGCAAAACCAGCTCACTTCACTTCATAACAACCTCTCGAAGCAGCAAAACCAGCTCACTTCACTTCATAACCTCTCGAAGCAGCAAAACCAGCTCACTTCACTTCATAACCTCTCGAAGCAGCAAAACCAGCTCACTTCACTTCAAAACAACCTCTCGAAGCAGAAAAACCAGCTCACTTCACTTCATAACAACCTCTCGAATCAGCAAAACCAGCTCACTTCACTTCATAACAACCTCTCGAATCAGCAAAACCAGCTCACTTCACTTCAAAACAACCTCTCGAATCAGCAAAACCAGCTCACTTCACTTCATAACCTCTCGAATCGCCAAACACAAAACCACTCCACTTCACTTCATAACAACCTACTCTAAAACAAGCCAAATCACCTCACTATTCACTTCATAACAAACTCTCTCTAATCAGCAAAATACCTCACTTCACTATCACAAACAACCTCTCTAAAACAGCAAAACCAGCTTCACTGTCACTTCATAACCAACCTCTCCGAAGCAGCAAAACCAGCTCACTTCACTTCATACCCCCTCGAAGCAGCAAAACCAGCTCACTTCACTTCATAACAACCTTCTCTAAAACAGCAAAAACCCAGCCTCACTTCCACTTCATAACCCCTCTCGAATTCAGCAAATCCCTCCACCTCACTTCAATAACAACCTCTCGAATCAGCAACAACCAGCTCACTTCACTTCATTAACCTCCTCTCTCGAATCAGCAAAACCAGCTCACATTCACTTCATAACCTCTCGAATCAAGCAAAACCAGCTCACTTCACTTCATAACAACCCTCTCGAAGCAGCAAAACCCAGCTCACATGTCACTTCAATAACAACCTCTCGAATCAGCAAAATCCTCACCTCACTTCATAACAAACCTCTCGAATCCAGCAAAACCAGCTCACTGTTCACTTCATAACAACCTCTCGAAGCCGCAAAACCCTCACTTCACTCATAACAACCTCCTTCGAAGAGCAGCAAAACCAGCTCACTTCACTTCATAACCACCTCTCGAATCAGCAAACCAGCTCACTTCACTTTCATGAACAACCCTCTTCCGAAATCAGCAAAACCAGCTCACTTCACTTCATAACAACCTCTCGAAGCAGAAAAACCAGAAAGCTCAACTTCACATTCATTAACAACCTCTCGAAGCAGCAAAACCAGCTCACTTCACTTCATAGCAACCTCACGAATGTCAGCAAAACCAGGCTCACTTCAACTTCATAACAACCTCTCGAATCAGCGAAAACCAGCTCCTTCACTTCAAAACAACCTCTTGAAGCAGTAAAACCAGCTCACTTCACTTCTTAACAACCTCTCGGAAGATCCAGCAAAAATCCTCACCTCACTTCATAACAACCTCTTCGAAGTGCAGCAAAACGCAGCTCACGTTCACTTCATAACAACATCTCGAAGCAGCAAAACACCAGCTGCACTTCACTTCCATAACAACCTCTCCCGAATCAGCAAAACCAGCTCAAATCATTTCACTTCATAACAACCTCTCGAATCCAGCAAAACCCAGCCTCACTTCACTTCATAACAACCTCTCGAAGCAGCAAAACCGCTCAACTTTCACTTCCATAACAACCTCTCGAAGCATGCAAAACCACTCACTTTTCACTTCATAACAACCTCTCGAATCAGCAAAAAACCAGCTCACTTCACTTCATAACAACCTCTCGAAGCAGCAAAACCAGCTCACTTCATTTCATAACAACCTCTTGAATCAGCAAAACCAGCTCACTTCACTCCACTTCCTCACTTCAGGAGAAACAGCCCTAATTCTAGCGACCTTCCGGGGATCGTCTCTCATTGTGAAAGATCTGATCGACGCCGGAGCGCACGTGGACCTCGCCACGAATGATGGTCTGTGTTTTATGTTTTTTTGTTTTTGTTTTCGTTTTTCTTGTTTAGTTTGGCTGTTTTGTTTCTTTTTTTTGAGTTCTGTTTTTTTTTTTTTTTTTTTTTTTTCTTTATTCTTTTTTTTGTTTTTTTTTTTGTTTTTGGTTCTTTTTTGTTTTGTTTTGTTTTGTTTTTAGTTTAGATTTTTTGTCTGTTTTTGTGTGTGGGTTTGTTTGTTTGCGTGATCTGTTTTTTTTTTTTTTTTTGTGGGAGCTGTTTTGTTGTTTTGTGTGTGATTTGTCTTATGTTTTTTTTTGTTGTTGTTGTTTTGTGTGTGACCTTTTTTGATGTTTTTTGTGTAATCGGTTTTATATCTTTTGTTTTGTTGTTTATTTGTTTGTTCTAATTTCGTTCCACTTCTCATTCATAAAAGATAATGATTCTATTTCAAACTCGAAATATCTAGCATTCTTTTATTTCATCATTATTATTATATATATTTAACAAACAACCAATATTCATCTTGAATACTTACCTGAATTTCAACTTGATATATTATAACCCTCTTTTCTGAGGGGGGGTGGAGGGAGGGGGAGGGTGAAAAATAAAAAAAAAAATAATTCAATCGATTCTA
>NW_028236500.1:17500-23435 GCF_977035675.1 Penaeus japonicus | reverse complement strand
CTTCTTGCTTCTCTCCTTCCCTATTTCTTTCCCTCCCTTCCCTTTTCCTCTTTCACTCCTCCTTCCCTCCTCCTCTCTCCCTCTTTCCCCAAACCTTCTGTGCCTCCCCTCACTCCCTTCCCTCTTTTCCTCCCCTTTCTGTTCTGTTCTTTACTTCCATCTCCATTTCCCTTTTCCTCTTCCTTCCCTTCTCTCTTCCTTTTCTTTCTTTCTTCATCTTCTTCCTCTCCTTCTTCTTCTTTCTCTCTCCTCTTCTCTTCCCTTCTTCCATCCTCTCTGTGTTCTCTTTGTCTCCCTTTCTTTACCACCACTTTCCCTTTTCCTTCTTCCTTCCTTCTTTCATCCCCTCTCTCCCTTTCTTCCTTCCATCATCCACTATTCTCCCCATTCCTTCGCCCCCCATATCTTTTTTGATAACGTCATTTTTCTGCTATCTGTATTCTTCTTCTTTTTTTCTTCTTGGTTCCCCCATTTTCTTCTTCTGCTCTCAGTTTCCCCTTTTTTTCTGCTTTCAGTTTCCCCTTTTATCTTCTTCTGCTCTCTGTTCCCCCCTTTTTCTTCTTCTCTCCTCAATTCCCCTTTCTCCCCCTCCCCTGATTCTATTCTTAGGCTGTTTATTTTTATGGCATTTCCTCTTTCCCGTTCATGTTTCGGATGTTATTCTCCCGCGCCTTTCTCTCTCTCTCTCTCTATCTATGGTCTCTTTCTCTCTCTCTCTCTATCTTCTCTCTCTCTCTCTCTCTAACTATCTATCTATCTCTATCTATCTATCTTCTCTCTCTCCTCTTTCTTTCTCTGTCAGTCAATCTCTCTCTCTCTCTCTCTCTCTCTCTCTCATTCCTCTATTGCCTCCTTTCTTTCTATCAATTCTATCGTTTTCTTCATACTATTAGTTTATAATATATTAGTCAACCTATTCCAAACACACACACACACACAGACACACACACACAAATACACACACGCACAAAAACACACACACACAGACAAACACACACACACACACAGACAAACACACGCACACACACAGACACACACGCACAGACACAAACACACACACACACACACACACACACAAGGAATCCCCCCCCCCCCGACCCAAGCCCATAGTAATGTTAAGAACCAATATCTCATTTGCAACTTGACTTCATTGCATTAAATCGTAAATATTGCAAACAGGAGCGAGTTTTTGAATGGTATGTGTATCCACTCGCATTATATTTGAAATATCTGAATCGTTTATGATTTGATTTTCTTCTGAAATCTATCTCTTCATGAAGTATGATAACCCTTTATTCATTTTCATTAATTAATGTATTTATTTGGTGTATCAGAGACGTAGAAACATTAAATGATTAACAGATGAATATAAATGGCAAGTTTAGGGGTAGATCTTAATCATTGCAAGGTAAGAAAATGTTGGTCACAACAGCTGTCAAGTGAATAATTTAATTAATTATTACAATTTATTTATATGATTTAGAGAATGAGTTAAAATTTTATATTAGAGAAATGGAAGTTGCAGTGTCGTTAAACAAAAATATATATATTTGAGAACTGAGGACTTCAAGTCTCACAATTTTGATGGTTAATTTGGAGATGATGTATAATTGTCTTTCTTTTATCACTTCTATTTTATTGTTATTATTACTAATACTAGTACAGCCAATAGAACCATCATCCTGACTATCGTTATTATTAATAAAAGATAATTAGATAAACAGATAGTTAGATAAAACATAAATATTACATTGGAATAACCGATGCATTTACCAAACAACGTAAATTTGTAACGAAAAAAAAAAAAATAATAATAATGAATAAAAATCCAGTAACAAAACAAAAGATGGAATTTTCTTTGTAATTAAGAAAAGATAACGGAATTAACCGTGGATTAATTAAAGCATTTTCTGGCTAATAGAAATCATGGCATTTTGGAAACAGAAGTGGTTTGAAAACTAAAGTGGTTATAGTTTTTTTTTTTTTTTTGTGGAATAATTGTCAAAAAATATTAGTCTTTTATGTTATAGAAAACAAAACGAGAAGAAAATATTATATTTATTTATAAACGAATTTAATCATATAACTAATGTTAAGGAATGGTTTTAATGATACGTAGTTTTCTATAAAAAAAATAATAATAATAAAATAAAAAGAGAGAGAGAGAGAAAGAGAAAGATAATGATTATAATAATAAAAAAATAATAAAAGAAAATAACAAAAAAATCCATAATATTCCTTCATAAATAAAAATGATGTGAATGATAGTTATCATTAATTATTGCTTAATTAATTAAATATCTTATCATTTTCGTTTTGGTAAATAAGAGTTCGTGTAAAGGAATAGATGTAATAATAAACATCTATCTTTTTTTTTCTTAAAGAAATGCGAGCTCGTTTGAAATCCTTATTAACTATTCGTTTTTTAAATAGTTATTTATATTTCATTATCAAGGCTTCAAAGAAATAATAAATGACCTGTGATTAAAATAGTCATCATTATCATCATAATCATCATAGTCATAACCTCATTATCATCATAATCATCATTATTAACATCACAATAGTCCTACTACAACTAGTAATGGTTATAATGATAACAATGATAATGATGATAATAAAAGTAATGATCACTACTTTAACGTATCTTATTATGATTTTATTCAATATATATATTTTTTAATTCATAAAAAGGAGATAATTTTAACTTTTTGCGGGTAAGGATGTGATCTTGTGTGTCTGTCTTTGTGTATGTTTGTGTGTGTGTGTGTGTGTTTGTTTGTGTGTGTGTGTGTGTTTATGTGTGTTTGTGTGTGTGTGTTTGTGCGTGCGTGTGTGTGTATTCTTTCATGAAATAATATACCTATTTCTTATAAAATTCGTCTGTTATCGTTAATTACAATCTATGCCTCTATTTTATCGACAATTCCATACTTAAAAATATTTAAATTTAAACTGAAAATTAATTCAAAGTTACTTTTTTATATGAATACAAGTCTTTAATTCACAATAACCAATACTTGTTGAGGATAAGAATTACGTTAATTGCGTTTTATAATGCAAATAACTTTAGTGATTATACTTGCAAACCTTAAGATGATTGAAGGAAGAAGGAGACAGAGAAAAAAGAGAGGAAGGAAGACAGGGAGAGGGAAATAGGGAAGGAGAGAAAGAGAGAGAAACAATATGAAAGAGAGAGATAGGAAAATTAGAGAGAGAAGGGGAAGGGGGAGAAAGAGAAACAGTCAGACAGAAGATTGAAATTAAGGAAGAGTCAGAGAAAGGACGGAAGGGAAGACAGAAAAAAAGAGAAATAGAAAGATAAAGAGAAAGAGAGAGAGAATAATAACAAAGAGAGAAAGAGAAAGCACGATATTTTTTTTTTAGATTGTTTATGTATTGATATTAATATTGTTCGGAATATATATAAGTATTGCTTAGACTATAAGTAAAAATAATGGTAAGTAATCTATAGTATTTTCTTAATGTGTTTAGCTTTCTTTGACTTTTTATTTTATACTTTTTTGCTCTCTCTCTCTCTCTCTCTTTCTCTCTCTCTCTCTCCCTTTCTCTCTCTCTCTGTCTGTCTCTCTCTCTGTCTCTCTCTCTCTCTCTCCCTCTCTCTCTCTCTCAATCTCTCTCTCTCCTCTTTCTTTCTCTGTCAGTCAATCTCTCTCTCTCTCTCTCTCCTTCTCTCTCTCTCTCTCTATCTCTTTCTCTCTCTCTCTCTCTCTCATGTTATGATTAACTTCACTTTTAAAACTCCGTCAATTAACGATAGTCAAACATAATTAAGTTTAAAAATTGATGATAAGCTTATGATCAATTTATCAAAATTCTTAGCTTATTGGCGTTAATTGCATATTGATGAATTAATTTCATATTATGAAAAGGATATTTTTCAATACTGAAACTAACTTAGTAACTAAAAATTTGTTAAACTTAAGCAGATTAATTACATTTAATATACTTAATGAGAATGCAAGTAGCGTGAATGACTCTACTTACAATCATTAGAAAAATACTGAATGAAAAGAATAAAACAACAGACTAATTAAAGATGAATATCAAATTAAAAAGAAAGGTAAAAAGAGATAGAAAAATAATACGCTAAATTTGTTCGGATTAAGTTGATTAGGGTTGTACAATATATATATATAACTTAACTGAAGACATCAAGTTGTCCCATTTTGATATTAAATGGAGAGAAAAGGATAAAAAAGGGGGAGGAAATCGAAGTTCCTTTATATCAAATTATAATGACATTATTATGACAATTCCAATATCATGAATAACCTTTAGCTTTCTTTTATAAGTATGGAAGAAAGAGGTGTGCATTTTAAGTGTGCATGAATTAGTCAAAATCTAAAATTACTTTGCGAGTCAAGAACAATTTATTTTACACGGAATTGCTAGGATTTATCAATCTGATAATGATAAATATTGATCACTATTGTTATTACTATCCTTATTATTATCGTTGTCATTATAATTATTCTTATGATTATCATTATTATGATTATCGTTATTATCGTTCTTGTTATTATAATCATCATTATCTTTATTATCATCATTATCATAATCCTCAGCATCACAATCATCACTATAACATTCTTTGTCCTATAATCCTTGTTAACAAATTTATACTATAATAACTATCATCACTATTTCCTTTTTTCCTTTATTACTATCAAAAGGTTAATGATTACATTAAAAAGAATAAATAAATGACTAAATAAAAAGTATAGACAGATAGATAGATATATTATATGAATGTAATATAAAAACTTTACTAAGAAAGCTAATCTGAGACAAGCTTTATGAAAGAACAACGGAAAAGAAATATACTAAACGCAATAATTATTAATAATAGTAATAATTCTAATAACGAATAACCTTAATGATAATACTAGCAATGGTCACTACTATAATGTTTCTTATTATGATCTTTCTCAATATTAATAAAGAATTTCTCCGAGTAGCTTTGTTCAGTGTGCAAGGCTTTATAATTAGGATCTGCTTTAGGATTCGTGTTGCAATAAAAGGTGTTTTTCTTTTTATTAAAAGAAAGAAAGAAAGAAAAGAAAATGAAAGAAAAGAAAAAAATATATATATATACATATATATATGTATATATACATATATATATATATATATATATATATATATATATATATATATATATATATATATATATATATATATATATATAAGTGGTATTCCACTTAAAAGCAGAATATATTATCTGCGTATATTAAAGTAGGTTAGATATTTATTTAAGATAAAAAACAAAATATAAAAAAGTCATAGTGTAAGGTAAAGAAAAGTTAAAAGTTAGAAATACCGTAAAGCAAATAGGTAACATGAAAATATTTTATGATAGTAAAGTCGAAAAATATAAGACTTTATTTATATCAAATTAAATTGTTATTTGTTTTACTAAAATTTGTTTTCAAATTCATTCTGCTTGTGTCATGAAGAGTTGAACAAAATATATATATGCGTTTACTGAAGACATTAATTTAAACTATTTTGATGTTAGATGGAAAGATATTTCAGAATAGTCCTTTAGAATCAATTGAAAGATAGGAAAAATGAGTTCCTTTATATCAAGTGAAAAATACGATAAAAAAGTTGCTTTATATTAAGTGAAAAATACGAAAAAAAAAAATAGGTTCCTTCATATCAAGTGAAAAATAGGAAAAAGAAATTCCTTTATATGAAAATGAGAATAAAGTCTTCCATCTCCTTATAATGAAGCAGTAATCGAGATGCCAATTACTATATTATAAACAACCTTGGCTTTATTTACGTGCAATGTGCAATGGCAGATGAGGTGTGTTTTAAGTGTGATCTTATTCAAAAGAATTATCAAAGTCAAAATTTCAAATTTCTTTGATTTCAAGGAACTCACTGTCTCATCCGGTAATTGATA
>NW_028236500.1:12500-15000 GCF_977035675.1 Penaeus japonicus | reverse complement strand
ACGATAAAACGAGACACATTTGCACCGATATTCGAATTGGAGTCACATAATCACCGTTGGAACTCTACCCCTTTAGTACGCTTTCTTGCGAATAGAACGGTCATTCCTTTCTCCACTGTGGGTCGTAAGAAAGTCGTCAGAGGAGGAACAGGAGGTAGAAGCGAGTGGTTACAACTGGGTTTTGTTAAAGGTCGTTTAAGGTCGTGTGTGTGTCGGGTATAACGAGGTTCACTTTCGAGCTGGAAGACCGTTAGGATAAACTGTGGCGCCATTTTGTTTTTCTCCTTTTTGTATCTTATTTATTTATTTATGTCGTGTATTCTTGGTCATTATAGTGAGAGAGAGAGAGGCCGAGGAAGTGAGAAATTGAGAGAAAGAAAGCGACCAAGGAAGAGCGAAAGAAAGAGAGAGAGAGAGAAAGAGAGAGAGCAAGAAAGAGCGAGAGAGAGTGAGAAAGAAAGAGACAAAGGAAGAGCGAAAGAGAGAGAGAGAGAGAGAGAGAGAGAGAATATATATCAATAACTTCAAAGAATAAAACAAGGATAAAAAAAAAATTATTATCATCACCATCATCATTATAATATTATTTGTTTTATAATCCTTAACATATTCATACTATAATAACTATTGTTTGTTTCTTTACCGTATTATTATCAAAATATCAATAGTTACATTTAAAAAAAAAAAAAAAAAAAAAAAATCACTTGATATAAACGAACTAATTTTCCTTATTTTTCACTTAATATGAAGGAACTAATTTTTCCTATTTTTAGACAGATAGATAGATATACTATATGAATGTAATATAAAAACTTTACTAAGAAAGCTAATATGTTCTATAGAAACACGTGAAAAAGAACCAAATCTGAGACAAGCTTTATGAAAGAACAACGGAATAGAAATATACTAAACGCAATAATTATTAATAATAGTAATAATTCTAATAACGAATAACCTTAATGATAATACTAGCAATGGTCACTACTATAATGTTTCTTATTATGATCTTTCTCAATATTAATAAAGAATTTCTCCGAGTAGCTTTGTTCAGTGTGCAAGGCTTTATAATTAGGATCTGCTTTAGGATTCGTGTTGCAATAAAAGGTGTTTTTTTTTTTTTTATTAAAAAGAAAGAAAGAAAAGAAACTATAGAAAAGAAAGAGAAAAAAGAAAGAAAGAAAGAAAAAGGAAAGAAAGAAAGAAAGAAAAGAAAAAGAGAGAAAAAAGAAAAGAAAAGGAAATAGAAAAAAAGAAAGAAAAACGAAAGAAAAAAAAAATTATATATATATATATATATATATATATATATATATATATATATATATATATATATATATATATATATATATATATATATATATATAAGTGCTATTCCACTTAAAAGCAGAATATATTATCTACGTATATTAAAGTAGGTTAGATATTTATTTAAGATAAAAAACAAAATATAAAAAAAGTCATAGTTTAAGGTAAAGAAAAGTTAAAAATTAGAAATACCGTAAAGCAAATAGGTAAAATGAAAATATTTTTCTGATAGTAAAGTCGAAAAATATATGACTATTTTTATCAAATTATTAAATAGTTATTTGTTTTACTAAAATTTATTATCACATTTCTTCGTCTGTCATAAAGAGTTGAACAGAAATTTATATATCGCTCTACTGAAGACATCAATTTAGACTATTTTGATGTTAGATGGAGAGATACTTCAGAACAGTCCTTTAGAATCAACTGAAAGATAAGAAAAATAAGTTCCTTTATATCAAGTGAAAAATACGAAAAAATAGGTTTCTTTATATCAAGTGAAAAATAGGAAAAAAGTTGCTTAATATTAAGTGAAAAAATATGAAAAATTAGTGGGAAAAATAGATTCCTTTATAGTAAGGGAAAAATAGGACAAATAAGTCCTTTTATATCAAGTGAACAATAGGAAAAAATAGTTCCTTCATATCAAAAGAAAAATAAGGAAAATTAGTTCATTCATATCAAGTGAGAAATAGGAAAAAAAATTGTTCCTTTATATCAAGTGAAAAATAAGAAAAATAAGTCCCTCTATATCAAGTAAAAAATAGGAAAAAGAAATTCCTTTATATGAAAATGAGAATAAAGTCTTCCATCTCCTTATAATGAAGCAGTAATCGAGATGCCAATTACTATATCATAAACAACCTTGGCTTTATTTACGTGCAATGTGCAATGGCAGATGAGGTGTGTTTTAAGTGTGCACTTATTCAAAAGAATTATCAAAGTCAAAATTTCAAATTTCTTTGATTTCAAGGAACTCACTGTCTCATCGGGTAATTGATATTGATTACTATTATTATTATCATTCTCATTATCATTGTATTCTCATGATCATTATCATTATTAATGTTGTTGTTATCGTGATCATTATTATCATTATTATTTCCATCATTATGATCATTATTATCACTATCGTCATTATAATATTCTTTGTTTTATAATCCTTACCATGTTGACATGATTACTAGCATCGTTA
>NW_028236500.1:0-2500 GCF_977035675.1 Penaeus japonicus | reverse complement strand
TGCTAATAATAATGATGCTAATAATAGTATTGCTAATAATAATGATGATGATAATAGTATTTCTAATAATAATAATAATGTTAATAAAAGTATTACTAATAGTAATGATGCTAATAATAATATTGCTAATAATAGTAATACTGATAATAGTATTGCTTATAATAATAATACTAATAATAGTATTGCTAATAATAATGCTAATAATAGTATTGCTAATAATTATAATGCTAATAAGAGTATTGCTAATAATAATTATAATAATAATGCTAATAATAATAATATTGTTAATAATAACAATAGTGATAATGATATCAATGATATTGATATGACTTAATAACTTTGATAATTTTTTATAACTTTTACGAGAATGACGTTATTAGCATTATCTTCTTCTTTTTATATATATATAAATCTAATAAAGACGATAAGAAAATACCAGCAACCGTGTCTTTACAAGTCTCACCAACAAAATCCCTGAGCTTGCATGATCGGTCACAAAGTCCCAACATACACCTTGCATTTCAATTTGCAATATACTTGCCCCGTTGCAGATGGCCCTTAGTGATTCATCAGCGTCCGGTCCCAGTAAAGACGATTTGATATTCGAGACAAGGACTTGCAATCCGATTTAGATAAACAAGTTATGATGAAATATGTCTAATGCGAAGGAAGCGAGAGAAGTATTCCCAGTATCCTAAAGTGAGAAGTATTACCAGTATCCTCCAGTGAGAAGTATTACCAGTATCCTCCAGTGAGAAGTATTACCGGTATCCTCCAGTGAGAAGTATTACCGGTATCCTCCAGTGAGAAGTATTACCGGTATCATCCAGTGAGAAGTATTACCGGTATCATCCAGTGAGAAGTATTACCAGTATCCTCCAGTATTTGCCGATAGCGAATATTATAGGCCTGCGTTCTCTAAATCTTTTTTTCTTTCTTTCTTTTTTATATGCATCTAAATCATTTCAGGAGTGTAACAGGACGTGACGCATGAACACCTAGTGAACACTGAAGTCTTCGTTCATGGGGGAACAGGTTTTCGAATCGCCTGAACAGTCAGGGATGTAATATTGAAGGCAGCTCTTCAACAAATTTAACACGGCGAGAGAACATGGCGTTGGGGGGGAGGGGGATGGGGAGGGATGGGGGATAGGGGATGGGGACGGAGGGGGAAGGAGAAGAAAGGAGAGAAAGAGGGAGGGGAGGGAGGGAGGAGAGTGGGAGGGAGGGAAAAAGGGAGGGGGAGGGATGAGAGTGGGAGGGAGGGAGGGAGGAGAGGGGATGATGGGGAGGGGATGGGGACGGAGGGGGAAGGAGAAGAAAGGAGAGAAAGAGGAGGGGGAGGGAGGGAGGAGAGGGGGATGGAGGGGAAGAGAAGGAGGGGAGGGAGGGAGGGATAGAGGGAGGGGGAGGAGGGAGGAGGGGGCCGGCGCCCGCCCCGGCGCAGCCGCGCGGCTGGGGCGGCGGGCGGCCGAGGGCTGGCTGCCCGCGCCGTCTGGGGGCGGGCTGGGCGGTGCCGCTGGCTGGGGCGGGCGGGGCGGCCAGAGGATGAGGGGGAGGGGATGGGGAGGGAGGGGGAAGGAGAGAAAGGGGGAGGGGGAGGGAGGGGGAGAGTGGGAAGGAAAGGAAGGCGGGGTGGGGGGGGGGGCGGGGGGCGTGCGCGGCTCGCGTGGGCCGGCCCGGCAAGGAGGGGAGGGAGGAGGGAGGGAAGGAGAGAAAGAGGGAGGGGACGGAGGAGAGAGGAAAGGAGAGGGAGAAGAATGGCTAGGAAGAGAGAGGGAAAGCCAAGGGAGGTAGCAGTGGGGAGGAGGGAGGAAGGAGAGACGGAAGGAAGAGAAGAATGGGCAGAGAGGGGGGGGGGGAGGGAGGAAGAGAGAGGGAGAAGGAGGAGAGGGGAAAAACACAGTGAGAGTAGAGAGTGAGATTTTGGAATAGTGCAGGTAGTAAACGAGAAGAAGCAAAGGGGCGCCAGAAAGAGGGTCTCAGGGCGGACAGAGCGAGTAGAGAGGGATGCAGAGAGGGACGCGAGACGGGAGAGCGCGGGACGTGGAAGCACACACAGAACGCAGGGCGAACCGTGAGCAGGCCAGGGAGGAGAGAGGGAGGGAGGGGAGGGAAAAAAAACAGAGAGGGAAGCAGAGAGCGGAGAGAGGGAAGCAGGAATGGGAGAGGGAGACGGGAAGCGGAGGGCCAAAGGGAGGGTGAGAGTGAGGCAGGGAGGGAGAGAGGGAGGCAGGGAGGGAGAGAGGGAGAGAGGGAAGCAGAGAGTGAGGCAGGGAGGGAGAGAGGGAGGCAGAGAGGCAGAGAGGGAAGCAGAGAGGAAGAGAGGGAGGCAGGGAGGGAGAGAGGGAGAGAGGGAAGCAGAGAGTGAGGCAGGGAGGGAGAGAGGGAGGCAGGGAGGCAGAGAGGCAGAGAGGGAAGCAGAGAGGGAGGCAGGGAGGGAGGGAGGCAGGGAGGGAGGGAAGGAGAGGGAGGGAGGGAGGGAGGGAGAGAGGGGAGG